>NW_007250661.1:198112-277028 GCF_000164805.1 Carlito syrichta
GTTTCCCATCCTCTTACTTTGAGTCTGTGTAGGTCCTTTCTAGTGAGATGGGTCTCTTGAAGGCAGTATATTGTTGCCTGGTGATATTTTATCCCTTTTGCCATTCTATGTCTTTTCAGTGATGCGTTTAGTCCATTCACATTCAGGCTAATTATTGAAATGTGAGAGTTCATCCCTACCATAGAGTTCTTATAGAGTTGTTGTTCTTCCACTTGGGTTTTTTTTTTTTTTGTCTTTCTTTTGGTTTTGGGGTTGGTTCATGTATATTTTATTCTTTTCCCTGTACTCTTGTGAAGAATGTTGTTCTTTTTTCCTTTTCTTCTGTGTTTAGTACTTTCTTAAGTGTTTCATGTAGAGATGGTTTGGTGGCAGCATAAGTTCTTAGGGATTGGATATCTGGGAAAGATTTTAATTATCCCTCACTGATGAAGCTTAGCTTGGCCGGGTAGGTTATTCTTGGTTGAAATTGTTTACCTTTTAGGACTTCGAAGATAGGGCTCCAAGCTCTCCTAGCCTGCAGGGTTTTTTGTAGATAAATCTGCTGGTATTCTGATTGGTCTTCCATGGTAGGGGATCTGGCCTTTTTCTCTTGCTGCCTTTAGGATTTTTTCTTTTGTACCTACTTTGTTTAGGTGAATTATTATGTGTCTAGGAGTTGGTGTTCTCATTTGTTGTCTTGCAGGGGTTCTCTGAATCTCTTGTGTTTGAATTTTTGCATCACTGATTAGATAAGGGAAGTTTTCTTGAATGATCTCATGGAAAATTTGTTCCAGTGTGGTCTTTGTCTCTCTTTCTGCCTCAGGAGGTCCGATTACTCTTAGGTTAGCCCTCTTGAGATAATCGCTCATCTCTTGAAAGTTTTGTTCTGTCTTTTTGAGCTTATTTTCTGTGTTTTTAAGAGTTTGGGTTATTTCTATATTTGGGTCCTCAAGCTCTGGGATTCTTTCTTCTGCTTGGGTAATTCTGCTTTCCATGCTTATCAGTTTGTTATTTATTTCATTCACAGTATTCTTTATTACTGTTATCTCAGATATCAGCTCCTTCCTAGTTTCTTCTTGTGTCTCCTCAATTCTTTTTAATCTCTCCATTATTGTCTTGATATCTATGTTTGTAGTTTGAGACCCTTCATTCTGGGGGCTCTTCATTGTTTGCATTCCGAAGTCAGTTTTCTGTGTCTGCCCTCCCAGGAGTCTGGGAGAGACCCATACTCTTCTTTTGGTTTTTCTTCATTTGTGTAGATTTTTCTCTCTCCTCCTTTCCCTTCCCTTCTTTAATTCTGTTTTTGAGGGAAGGTGGGGTTGCATTTATTTCTCTTCTGCAATATCCTGTTCTTCCTTATGAGGATCTTCTGGCTTTGTTCACTGCTCAGGTTGGAGCATAGGCTGCAATCTGTACTTTTTGCAGTTTTGAGGTTTAATTGAGAGGGAAGCTGTGGTTCAGAATGCTGATTCTAGCATCAATGAACAGGTATATGAGCACACTGGGACCTATTTCCCTCTGCCTTACAATCTGTCCATTCAGCAGTATGTAGTCTTGGTCCCTGCAGATCCAGTTTCCATAAGAGCCTTAAGTGATGGTTACATAAGCCGATTCTCCTGTGGCCTCTGCAGCAGGTATAGCAGATGAGCGATCTGTTCCTACATCACAGAACATCTCCACTGGGCGTGTATAGAAGATAGGAAGACTCTCAGGAATGTCTATATATTGTGATAAGTGTTCAGGAGCCACTTATAAGTGAGAGCATGTGGTATTCAGTTCTTTGTTTTTGTGATAGATCACTGAGTATAATGGACTCTAAATTCATCCAAGCTGCTATGAATATATGATTTTGTCCTTCTTTATGGCTGTGTAATATCCCATTGTGTATATGTACCACATTTTCTTTATCCAGTCCAATTTTGATGGGCAGCAGAGTTGGTTCCATGTTTTTGCTGTCGTGAATAGTGCTACAGTAAACATGCATGTGCAAGTGTCTTTTTTGTAGAATGATCTGAGTTCCTCTGGGTATATTCCCAGAAGGAGGATTGCTGGGTAATATGGAAGGTCAATTTCTAGTTCTTTTAAAAATAAGCACATTGTTTTCCGTAAAGATTGAACTAGTTTGCACTCCCACCAACACTGTAGAAGTGTTCCCTTTTCTCCACATCTTCGCCAGGATCTGTTGTTTTTTGTTTTATTAACGATGGCCATTCTTACTAGGGTTAGGTGGTATCTCATTGAGGTTTTGATTTGCATTTCTCTGATGATGAGTGAGGCTGAGCACTTTTTTATGTGTCTGTTGGCTGAGCTTATATCTTCTTTTGAGAAGTGTCTATTCATATCTTTTGCCCACTTTTATTTGGGGTGTTTGTTTTTTTTCCTTTTGGCCTGTTTGAGTTTTTAGTAGATCCTGGATGTTAGGCCTTTGTTAGATACACATTTAGCAAATATTTTTTTTCCCATTCTGTGGGTTGCCATTCTGTTCTCTTGATGACTTCTTTTGCTGTACAAATACTTTTCAGTTTGATGAGGTCCCACCTGTCTATTTTGTCTCTTATGGCATATACTTTTGGGATTATGATTAGGAATTGGTTACCTATTCCAATGTGCATAGATGGGGGTCAGAGTTATTAATACATTTGTCCAAAGTCACATATTAGTAGGTTTTGGCATCAAAATTTGAGCTCAGGAGCTACTCAACTTTATAGCTCTCCCCATTTCCAATGCAGACTTTAAAAAAAGAGTTTGGAACATTTTATTTTACCTCTATGAGAGATTAAAAAGAAGAATATTAGTTAAAATATTTAGAAATGGAAATTGGAGTAATTCTAGAAGTGTTCTAATTAGCTATAAAATGATTTACTTGAAGAGGATATGTTTTTGACTACTTGAAGTTCAGTTCAGTATTGGTGGCAGGAGAGCACAAAAATGAAATAAATACTCAATCTTCCGAGGGTGAACATTTTTACTTTGTGTAATCATACTCAATAGACTCATCAAAATTAATCTCATTTTCTTTTTTGTTTTCTCTTTTCTTTTTCTATAAACGTCTGTTAGTCTGTCAGAAAACGAATATTCTGACTTGATCATTCATGGTTCTTATATTTTAAAAATATTTTCTGTCTTTTAAATTTAGATTCTGTTAGTTTCTCTTCAGTCTTTCCCTTGAAAGGTTTCATATTGGTAGTCATATTTTAATTTCTAAAAATTGCTTTCAATTTGTCATTTTCTTTTCTTTTTTTTTTTTGAGTTGGAGTCTCACTCTGTCGCCCAGACTGGAGTGCAGTGGCCGCTCCCGGCCACCGCAGCCTCGACCTGCTGGGCTCCGGCGATCCTTCCGCCTCAGCCTTCCAAGTAGCCAGAATTACAGGCATGCGCTACCCCTTCCGGCTGATTTTTTTTATTTATTGTAGAGGTGAGGTCTCGCTGCCCGGGCGGGTCTCGAACCCGCGGGCTCAGGCAATCCACTCACCTCAGCCTCCCAAAGGCGCGGGATTACAGGGTGAGCCACCGTGTCATTCTCTTTTCATAGTGTTTTTCAAAACAAGTTTTGGTATCTTCTTAAATGATAGCTTTTAAAAGTTGGGTGTTTAACAAGCAAAAAACAACAAACAATTATTTAAGATCTCGTCAGTTCCCTGGATTGTGTTTCTTTCTTCTGAGATCTTCATATTTTTTTCATTTGTTTCTGTTAATTCCTTTCTTTTATGTCGGAGGCTGTTGAAGATTGTGTTTTCCAAAAACAGCCGCAGCAAGATTTCTTATTCCACAAGTGCTTCGAGAGTCTTGCTATTTCCACTTCAAGAGGGAGAGTCTGTTTCCTTCTCTTTGAAATTGAAACGGGCCTTTGTGAAGTGACATTGCATGACTTTTGACACCACGTCCTAAAAAGAAACTTGGCTTCTGCCTGATTTTCTTTTCCTCTCTCAGTGTTCCTGTTAGAATCCAGCCATCGTACTCTGAGAAGTCCCAGGTCACGTGGTACACCATGGATGGATGTGTTCCACTATGCACAGCTAAGGTCTCATGCAACAAGCTAGCATCAACTGCCAGACATGCGTAAATGACAGATGGGTTCACACTCTAGCCTTCAGCTGAGGCTCCAGATATTAGGAAACAGAGATGAGCAATCCTGTTATGATGCCCTGTCCTGACTCCTGATCCATAGAATCCATGAGCTGAATAAATAGTAGTCTGACACCATTATGTTTTGGAGCAATGTGTCATATGTAGCCCTAGCGGTAACTAGAACAAGGCTTCCATCAAATTTATGAAAAGCCTTGTTTGGTCACTCATGTCTAAGAGTGAAGAAAAAGAAAAGCTAATTAGAAGCTGTGTGTAGATAAGGCTTGGTGAGTGGCTGGCTTTCCTTTAGGGGAAAAGGGCTGTGAGCTTGCTGAACCGTCAAATGAGTGTGCTGGTCTTTGCTCTTGGGTACCACCACTCATAGCTAGTTCCCTATTTCTCCTGTAGAGAACTCATCCAACTGTTGTTTCGTTTTAGTTTGTTTTATGAAAGAAATATCTTCTTTATTTTCCTCCTTGCAGGTGAATATCTGTATGCAGTGGGTTCTGTATGCTTGGGGCTGGGAGGAACATGGGTGTTGTTGGTCACTCCAAGTGTTGTCTTCCAGTTAACGACTGTCTTCTGCATCTGGATTTACTCCTGCCCTGTATCGCAGTGTTTTTACACCTTGGGCCCCTTCTAGGTTGTAGAACATCACTCCTTTTTTTAGTACACCTCTCCCATGTAAGTTCTAAGTTGAAGGCCAGAGTTTTTACTGCTTCTGAAAATGCAGTTCTGGTAGAGAGAGGGGTCTCTGGACTTTGGACCTTCTTTTAGTATTTCGTTGAAGCAGAAAGTTTATTTTCATAGAAATTCTTAATTGTATTCAAGTTTGAAAATGTTTTGTGTATAACTACGGAGATGCCCTATCCTTACTTATAATCATTTTATAATTTTATCATTATATAATTTTCCATGTGTCTGATATTATCACTTCTTTCTTAGTCCTAATTTTGTCTATGTGTTCTTTTAATCTGATTAAGCTAGCTGGGTGAAGGTACCCTAGCTTCTGTTTCTTTTAGATTGAATAGGCAGCATAGGTTCAAAGACCTTGTGATTCTTGAACCTCTGATTTGTTGTAGCTGAATAAACTCTTCTGCTTAAAAGCTTTTTTTTTTTGTGCTTGAGCAGCTAATGTTAGAATTCTCAGTACCTGATCTGCTTTCCTCTGGACCAGAATGAAGGAAAAAGATTACTGTTGTTATTTCTTAGAACCCATTTAAAAAATCTGAAATAAGTACTTTTCTTTCTCAGAAGTCTTCAGTAGTAGGATTTCATGACAGAATAAATATAATATATAATAAGAACAGAAAGGAATAAAAGAGGAGTTAATGTTTTACACTGTGAGATAGTACTTCTAACAATAAAGAGGTGGAACAGCGAAGTCAGTTTGGGGAAAGTAAAAAAGATTATGATTTCAGTTTTTGATTTTGTTTTATTTGAGATGATCACAGTTTGAGGAAGTGCATAGTTGGTTGGAGTAAAGTGTTAAAGATGTCAGGCGTAGATGAGATATCTTGAAGGCACGAAAAAAAGAGCAGACAAATGTAAGAAAGATCTAAATTTGGAAGACAGGAGGAGAAAGAAGAGATACAGAAAAAAAATGAGACCTAGAAAAGTCGTATGTGAAGCATTTCATTGAGAAGAGTATTCAGTGATGTCAAATGTCCAGAAATATAATTATGTGATTAGTTTGAATCTATTTTGAAAACTTAAAAAAATTCTGCATATTATATGTTCTTAGATTTCTTTGTAGAAACTCTTTTTTTAATTTTTGATTTTTTTAGAGATGGAGTCTCACTATGTTGCCTAGGCTGGCTTTGAATTTCTGGGCTCAAGTGACTCTCTCGCCTCAACCTCCTAAGTAGCTAGGACGACGTATGCACTGCTGTGCTCAGCTGAGATTTTTATGTAGCAACTGTTTAAAAGAAGATAGTTTTCATATGGAAGATTTATTCAAAAAACAGCTATTCCTGTGCCCACCTACACCTCATCTCTTATTGGGAGAAACAAAGGGGTGTAGGCTTAAGTGTAATACAGAATAGAAAGAGCCATCACAGAGGCTAAGAGTGCCACAGAGCCTGAATGTTATCTGTCAGAACTGCTGGTGGTCAGAGAGTTAAGTTTTACATTAAAACTATCTTTCTCTATAATATTGCTCTTTTTTCCAGCCATAGATCAGAAAATTAACTTATATTGCTGGAAAAGATCAGAGTTTTTGTATCCTTCATTCATAAGTGAGCTTTTTCCCTCTTGACTGGCATATGTATGAGACTGGGAACCATACACTGACATGTTGAGTCCTGTCTCTGCTAGGAAAATGGTGAGACCAGAGGCCAGATTTCACTTGGCAAAAAAATGCAAGGATTGTTTATTGAGTGTTTGCTATGTGTCTGGCTCTCTGGTAGATTCTTCAAATATATTATTGCAGTCAGTTCTTGCAGAAACCTATAATCTAGGCAATGTAATTTCCTTCTATAGATTAGAAAATTAATACTCAGGGATGTTAGTAATTTGACCAAGTTTCCTCAGCTAGTAAATATTAGAGTAGGAATTTGTGTTTCGATCTGTTGGCTATAAAATCCTTACTCTTTTATTACATCTGGTGTGTGGATGGGGAATGAAGGTACTAGATACTGATCTTTTTTTACCTTTGAGAAATTAGCAAAGACAGAAAGAAAAGATGTTATATGATAACCTGAGGGAAGATTCTGGTTAAGTAAAATTTAAAGCAATTATAACCACTTAAAAGGTCTAAGATGAATGCCATGATTCTGAAAATGCATGAAGATAGAGAGATACGAAGAAATATATGAAGATTTGGGGTTGGATAAACAGGGGGACGTGAAAGTTAGTTACTAATTTTAAGGGCTAAAGTATCTAAAATTAATTAGTCAATTAATTAATTTTAAATTTATTTTCACGTTGTGCCACCCATATGAGGAGTTGCTACATAAATAAACTGTGTGGAGGCGAGGTCCGGGCTTCCAGCTCTCTCTCTCTCTTCCCCAGCGGTGAACACGGTACCCAGAGGGTGGCCTGTGTGCCCCTGACCCTCCCTCTGTGCCTCCCTTCTTTAGCAGTGCCCAGTGTCTGTTGGTCCCACCTTTGTGCCTGTGTGCCTAGTGTTCAGTGCCCGCTTATGAATGAGAACATAATGCATTTCAAATTTAAAGTGGTGTACCTTTGCTTCTCATGTGTTTCTCTCTTTAGTGAAAATACTCTGCAAAACTTGCTGTGCAACAGATTCTTGTTACATGTGCTAAAAAAAATCTAAAAACTATGTGCCATAATGTAGCAAATATGGGATTTGCCATCATTGAAGCACACTGGTAGCTTGCTGCTGAATTTGTGAGGGGGTGAGGTAAGATTCGTGTGCTTGTTAAGAATAATGTTCCATCTTCTTTAGTAGGCGAGTTGGTGTGCCTGGAGACTTGTTGAAATGTACTCTGTCAGTGGTCCCACAGCAGTGATTCAGCAGGTAGTACCCAGAAAAATTCTTGCCTGAATGCTGTTTGGGATAGTTTTGTCTTTTCTTTTTTTTTTTTTGAGTCGGAGTCTCACTCTGTCACCCAGGCTGGAGTGCCGTGGCTGCTCCCGGCCACCGCAGCCTCGACCTGCTGGGCTCCGGCGATCCTTCCACCTCAGCCTTCCAAGTAGCCGGAATTACAGGCATGTGCTACCATGCCTGGCTAATTTTTTTTTTTATTGTAGAGATGAGTCTCGAACTCGCGGGTGCAGGCAATCCACTCACCTCAGCCTCCCAAAGGCGTGGGATTACAGGCTGAGCCACCGAGCCTGGCTAGTTTTGTCTTTTCATAAGTTACTAAGCCATCAATTGACTATCTAGTTTAAACAAAATGTCCTCGCAAGAAAGTGTTTGTTGTCATTTGTTCGTTTTTATGGTGGTGAAAGTTCTAAGAAGTCAGACATGAAAGATCCATCATATGTAGATGACCTGTTGAACTTTAGATGTTTCAGATGTGCTATAACCAGAAGAGGGTTCATAAATAACCTGTATGGTATTATAGTTCATATGTTATTCCAGTCACAGGAGAAAGCAGGTTATTTTCTTTATTGCCTTCATAGTCTGTGTTATATATACTAAAATATTCTGTTGATCTATCTGTTTTAGGTCTTGTATATACCACGTCATTCAGGTTATTTATTTCCTAAGCTTTGTACTCTTGTATGGTGCTTATTAGAAGGAAAGCATATTAAAAACGAGACCTCCTCAAACAAAATTCTGAAACAGCTGCCAGGCCTGTTCAATCAATTCTAATGATAGTAAAGTCCTAACAGTGGGAAGTTTAGACATTGAGATTAGATATTCTTATTTAATGCAGTTTTTTTTCCCTTGTGGAACAATGCATCCACAATCTTTAACCATAATGTTAAAGAAAAGGCAGGAAAACTTTTTCCCCCCTCAGGAATACTGATTTTCTGCTCATTATTGGGAGTAGAAAGTGAAGCTATTGGATATTAGAAGGTAACCAAGAATCTATTGGTATTGTGGGTATTCACAGTTCTATCGACATAGATTTCAAACACTGCTTAAGAATGGTTAGAATTTTAAGTATTTAGAAGTTGAGCACAGAGACTCTGTTGAAGAATTCCTGTTAAGTTGAAAGATTCGTTATGTTATAAATGAGTTCTTCTTAGCTCTAGCAATTTTGGTTCTTTTCTTTCTCTTAAAGCCATTTTTTTTTTGAATTTTTTATTTTAAAATTGTGGGGTACAGTTAAGGGTTAGGTATACAAATGTGCATCGTTCAGGCACCCTTGTTGATACGGGGTGTCTCCCCGTCCCCAGACAGATTGACTACCGTTAGTCCCACCTCCCTTCCTTCCCTATCCCCCCATAGTTTCCCACCACTGTCAGTTAAGGCCATATCTTAATTTTTGTAATCACAAAACTGTACCTTGCAAGTATTTTTTCAAAATGTTAGGAACCTGAATGATCAACTGCAAGGAATACTAGAGGTTAGATCATGTAAAAAAAAAAAAAGAGAGAGAGAGCTACACTAAGAATATTTTTGTGTTGAATTAAAACGCACTTGACACTTTCTTAATCTTCTAATTCTGTTAATTTATGAAAGTGGGAACTGGAGGCCTACAGATATTTTTTCTACATTGTAATTATACTAATAAACATCTTTGTCTGTGGCCTTGGAATTTACTGTGCTGTAGGAAAGATTTATTATAAGTCAATGCTTGGGAAGAAAAATGGGATCATTGCATAAGTAGATTGCATGTTAAGCACATATACACACATGCCATTTATTCCGGTTAGTTTTGAGCTGTAACAGTCTAGGTTTTCTTTCCAAAACAGAGAGGGTTCTTGTTAAGTCCAGATTCCTGAGAGATCTTTGTTATGTTATTGAGTCAACTACAAAGTAACTCACTTTACCTTGAAATGTGCAAAAGGAATCAATAGGCTTACAAAACTGCCTTTTAAAAAATGTCTGAAATCATATTTTTCCTGGTAGCCTGAATATCAATGTATATGACTTTTCTGAGTTTCTTTCTTTCTTTGGTTTTTATTGCAGTATCAAAGTACTTGTAGTTAGAGGGTGTTTGGATATCTTGGTTTTGATTTCTTTTTTGTCCCCTGCCCCAGCCTCCCTCTGGCTTTTTTCTTTTTTATGTCTCACTTTTTTGTAAAGGTGTACTACTTATAAGGAATTTTCCTTAAGGTGTCTTTACTTTTCATCTTTTTTTTTTTTTTTTTTTGGAGTCAGAGTCTCACTCTGTCGCCCAGGCTAGAGTGCAGTGGCACACTCATGGCCACCCCATGTCAACCTGCTGGGCTCCAGCAATCCTTCCGCCTCAGCCTTACAATCAGCCGGGACTACAGGGACATGCTATCACACCCAGCTAATTTTTGATTTATTATAGAGATGAGGTCTTGCCCAGTTGCCTGGGTAGGTCTCGAACCTGCAGGCTCAGGCAATCCACTTGCTTTGGCCTTCCAAAGTGCTAGAATTTCAGGTTAAGCCATCGAGCCCAGCCTATTTTTAAAACTTTTGGTGTGAAATGCCATACAAAGGTCAAATAAGTCTACAATGGTAAGATTCAGATGGTAAGATACAGGTCAAATTCCTTTCTCCTTTAACTTGATGCATCCAGCTGTGGTTGGCGTTTGCTCTGGTGGTGTGCCATCCTTAAATGATACTACATTTTTGTCTGAAATACAGTCACACATTGCTCAATGACAGAGATATGCTCTAAGAAATGCATCATGAGGTGACATTTGTTGTGTGAACATAGAATGAACTTACACAGACATAGATAATACAGCCCACTACACACCTAGGCTATATGGTATAACCTATTGCTCCTAGGCTACAACCCTATACAACATTTTACTGTACTGAATAATGTAGGCAGTTGTAACCCAATGGTGAGTTTTGGTGTATCTAAACTTAGAAAACGAACAGTAGAAATATGGTATAAAATCAGGGGCAGTAGCTCATACCTGTGATCCCAGAACTTTGGGTGACTGAGATGGGAAGATTGCTTGAGCCCAGAAGTTTGAACCTAGCCTTGGCAATACAAAAAAAAAAAAAAAGTTGGCTAGGGAAGATAGAATGAGCCTGTAGTCCAAACCACTCAGAAGGCTGAGGCAGAATTGTCTGAACCCAGGAGTCAAAGTTGTAGTGGCAACGGAGTGAGACCTCAATTCCAAAAAAAAAGGATATGGTATAAAAGACAAAGCTTAAAACATAAACACTCTGTAAAGCTGTACAAAGATATTTTCCTTATATTTTCATTCTGTAAATGTTTTTCTATTTTTAAAATCTTTTAACTTTTGAGATTTTTTTGGTTAAAAACATAAACATGGGGCAGAGGGAGGGTGGGACCAAAAAAAAACAACGAAAACAAAAACCCACACATTAGGCTAGGTCAGGTTCATCAAGATGACACAAGGTGATAGGAATTTTTCAGCTCCATTATAATCTTATGGGACTCCTTAGTATATGTGGTCTGATGTTGACCCAAACGTTGTTATATAATGCATGGCTGTATATGTTTCCATACAAAAGCCAAAGTTTTCAAATATATGTAAATTATTTGGAATTTTATAAATGACATGCATTTATATTATGCCACTTAAAATGCACAATGACTGAAGTTAATTTTTGTCATTATTCAACGCCTTTTATTCTTTAAAATAATTTTCTCTGTAATTAATTGAATTGGTAATATGCTAAAATATTTTATGTAATATAAATGTGCAATTTTATTATCTTTTCTTTCTTTCTTCTTTTTTTTGAGTTGGAGTCTCACTCCATTGCCCAGGCTGGAGTGCAGTGGCCCTCTCATGGCCACCCCAGCGTCGACCTGCTGCGCTCAGGCGATCCTTCTGCCTCAGCCTTCCAAGTAGCCAGAACTACAGGCGCATGCTACCACACCCGGCTGATTTTTTGATTTTATTGTAGAGATGAGGTCTTGCCAAGTTGCCCAGACTGTTCTTGAACCCGTGGGCTCAGGCAGTCCCCTCACCTTGGCCTCCAAAAGTGCTGGGATTTTTTTTATCTTACAACTCATATTTGCTTAGTGGTTTGCTTTATTATTAACTGCAGTGAGGGTTCTTATAAACTTACATACCTACCATGTGGACGCTTCAGGGACTATGTAAATTTTGTGAGCATTTGTCCTTGCGTTAGAAAAAAAATAGCTAGGATTTCTTTCCTTGGCCCTTGGCCAAATAATTTGCAGCTAGTCATTTCTCATGTAATCCTTAAAATAACTTTTGAGGTAAACATTGTTGTCCATCATTTGCAGATGAGGAAACTAAGGGACAGAGAGTTTGACTTAGCCCAGGTTGCAATTAGTGATTTGTGGAGCAAGGAACTGAACCCAGCGATGTTTACTGAGGAGGATGATATTGGAGTAAAGACTTTTCTGTGTTAGGAAAATTGTTCCCTTTGAATGCACTGCAAGAATGACCCAGCCTGTATAATTTAATGACAAATAGTCCATGGTTAACTATGAAAATACTTTTGTTGTTTTGATGGACCCAATTTAAAATTAGTAAACAGTACATCATATCCTAAAAGGCTCATCACAATTTATTCACTTTTTGAATGTGATTGTTTTTGTTCTCATTAATCTGAAACTCAGTGATTTTTTCCCCCCAGAAGTATTTTAATTTAACTGTTGTCAATCATAGTAACCAACTTTAGAAGATTACATTTATAGTGGAATGAGCATAAATTTAAGTCTCAGACTTTGGGGGTAATTATCTAATTATAGGTTCATATTTCTAGCATGATTAAGTGGCAGTATTTAATTCATTTTAGAGGTGATTTTACCCCTATGTGGGGTTATGTATTGCAAATCATTATGCCTTTCTTTTTGTAGGGAACATTTAATAACATGCTCAAGTATTATTTGGAAGTTCAGTAATATTGCACTCTTACATCACTACTTAACATGCTGTTTCAGAAAACACCAGTATTTATTAATCTTGACAAATTTCATTTTATTTTAGTATTTTCATAATTAAGAGGTTACCCAATGAATATGACTTTGTAGTGCTTTGATCTTACGGAGTGCTGGCAAATATTATTTTCTAGGTTTTAGTTCCAGAAAAATGTATAAAGTAGTATTAACTTTGATAAAATTAGAATGCCTGAGACTATAAAGGGTAAAGCATATTTGTCAGTTTTATCTTTTGCTAGCAAAGACCTGGCCAATTGCCAAACTGTAGTTAGGGAGGTATATGTACTCTACAAGGATTGTTGTTAAGAGTTCCAACAAGGAAAATCACTATGATAGATGAAACAGGAAGCACCTTTATGGTGGTTTTATCTTATCTTAGGAGTAAAGTCAGTGTATCAAAGCAGACCAAAATAATCAAGAGCACTTCTGTGATGGAAATACAATTTATCTGTTTTTCTGATCTATGTCCTGTGACACGAAACAGAATCTCTGGGGAATTTAGAAAATCATTTATCAGTAAAGAATGTGGATTTAGAGTTTCTCTGCTGTGTCATGGCTAAAAGTCTTTTTTTTTGAGTTGGAGTCTCACTCTGTCACCCAGACTGGAGTGCAGTGGCCGCTCCCGGCCACCGCAGCCTCGACCTGCTGGGCTCCAGCGATCCTTCTGCCTCAGCCTTCCGAGTAGCCAGAATTACAGGTGTGCGCTACCACACCCGGCTCATTTTTTGATTTATTGTAGAGATGAGGTCTCGCTGCCTAGGCGGGTCTCGAACCCATGGGCTCAGGCAATCCACTCACCTCAGCCTCCCAAAGGCACGGGATTACAGGCTGAGCCACTGAGCCCGGCTTTTTTTTTTTTTTAAAGGCAACTTTAACTGGGAAGAGGGTTTGACAAAAATCCTAAGAATCAGATGGATATGATTATGATGTGACTATTAGCTTAAGAAATACTAAAGTCCTGTTTATGACCTGGAAGGAAACAGATAATCGAATTTTTTTCCCACAAAGCATTGGATAAATGACAGTGATTAAATTTAACTGTATATTACCTGTGTGTATTTATTTACCATTTGATAAAAGGTTACATAGCTGAGTAATTTCCTACCTTTCATTACTAGGGCACATTTAAAACATTATTTTAATTACTATTGTTATGAATCCTGTATCTAAATTTAAACTAAGGTTTTGTGATGAAAATTGAACTTATGAAGATGGTATCAGTGGCATTTTTGATTGAGTAAAGTTTGCACATAGTATGTTGAAAATAATGAAAAATGCTAACAAGAAAAAAGTTTTTCCGTTGCTATTTTGGCTTATACTTTTATATTTTGAAATGTACATACTTATATATCATATCAGTAACGTACATATCATCTATATTAAAAATATGGTGTCATATTTTATAGTGTTGTTGCAGCCCCATTTATCTAGTTATTTATTTATGGCTATCTTCAGTTTTATTTTATTTTTTTTGAGTCGAGGTCTCACCGTGTCCCCCAGGCTGGACTGCAAAGCACATATCACGACGATCGTGGCAGACTTGATCTTCTGGGCTCAGGCGATCCTTCCACTTCTACATCCCATGCCGGCGAGTTTTCTGATTTTTTGTAGAGGCGAGTTTTTGCTGTGTTGCCTAGGCCAGTCTCGAACTCCAGGGCTCTAGCCATCTGCCTGCCTCCGCTTCCCCAAGTGCTAGGGTTATAGGTGTGAGCTGTCGCCCCTGGCCTTTGCTGTCTTCGGTTTTTAAAAAAATTTCAAACCTTTAAGAATCGACACATAATAACTGCACGTTTTGTGGGTCATAGTAGAGTGATTTTGCAATTGTATCCTTTTTAAATGTAGAAATATATCTTGGTCATTTTGAAATGTCAGTAAGTCATTTGTTTTTAAGACAGCAAAGAAAAAGAGCAAATAACTTCTTATATATGTTTTTCTTCTTGCTAGATCTTTTAGAGTGAAAGTTAAAGTAAATATAAATATACTAATATTAAGGAAGGATTTGGAAGAACATATTATATATGAATTATGCCTGGAAAAGTAAATTTATTTTAACCTGTGTGCAAACTCAATATTTTCTGTATGACAGTGATATGCTTTGATCATCTCTTCATGCTGACCTAAGTCTCAAATGAGTTGCTGTAATTTTTGGTATTTAATTAAAATTTATTTATTCTCCCAATGATCCAATATTAAATGAGGCCAGAAGCTGATTTTCTAAAGTATCTGCTGATGACTTCATACACATAAAGATTTTAGAGTAAATTGTCAAAGGAAGAAATATGAGTCAAGATACACTGTGTCATGTTGTTGTAACAAATGTCTCCAGGCTGTGGCTTTGCGGCAAGTGATTGCTCACACAGGGTGCATATTCATGATGGGTCAGCTGGCTTCTGCTTCATATGACCCATGCTCTATGAATAAGGCTGATAGGGCTTTCTCCATCTGGAACATTGTTGGTCTTGTGGTAAAGGTCTCTGCGTGGGACATTTCCTGTCTTTTGTCTGCTAGGAAGGGGCATTTTACTTCTAGTCACATTTCATTGGCCAGAGCAGGTAACTTGAGCATTCCTGATTTTGACAGACAGGTAATATATAATCTTTCCAGAAGAGGCACCACCAGTTTACACAGGCAAGCTTGATGTCAGTTGGACAAGACAATATACTTCCCCCCCAGGGGATGGAACAAATAGTTTGACTAATAAAACAATCTACTGCAATAGCTAATTTTGTTCATTATAATGTACAGAAAGAAAGAATCTGTTTTCTAGCAAGTCGTATTGGTCAAATTTGTTAAAACTTTTCATTTAATGTCTGTAACTCTCTTCCTTAGTTTGTCAGGAGGGTTGAAAACAATGATCTCAGGGAGCCATATATCTGGCTGGTAATTTTATCTCTTGTAAGTTTTTTTAAGCATAAAAAGAAAAAGATTATTCAGTGTATTATGGTGCTTTTTCTTTAGATAAATTTTGAATGTCCTAGAATATATACTCAATGTCAACCACGTTCCACAAAGGATTTTCTAGGCTCCAAAATCCTAGACTATTCCTGACATTTTAAGGAGTCACCACTAGATGGTGATCTCGCTCATTTAGAAGGATAGAACAACTATGTTTTTCTTCAGGTGAATGGGTTGGTAACAGAAGGATCAGAAATGTAAATAATGCTCATTGTCTGGTAAGCTCTTTGTAACCAAATTGGTACTATTGGCTGAGTATGTTTATATACGTGTATGCATACATACACGCCCTCACGCAGGAAAATTTCATTTGAAGCAAATCTATGAAATAATGTCTTTTGCTATATTAAGTTTCTTCCTCAGAATATGTATTTATTTTTCAGTTGTTACTGCCTGAACAAATATAGGAGTTTTCCTAAGCACAATTTCTCAAGTAATCGCATGAGGCTGATCCCAGCAGTACTGTGGATTTGCTGACTGTTGCTGAAATGATGGTTGTTCTAGATGTGAGCCTTCCTCGCTAACAACTCTGGATTACTCAGCTTTGCCCTCTTTTTCTTTAATTAATAGAAGTGAAGAGCAATTAAACAGTATATATTTCACTTAGTTATGTGTAAAAATAACTCTCGTGGTTTATCACATAATGGGAAAGCTGGTACCAACCCTTTTAGTTATTTGGAAACCTCACTAAATAATTATTGCCAGTGGTAACTTTGTTCTAACATCTTTTTTTTTTTCTTCAAAATGATACAGCACAATAACTGAAAACATTTAAAAACTATAGGCCAAATAGTGTCGTTCTTAGAAAACAATTCCTGAGTTCAAGTGTTAATCCATTTTTTGGTGTTCCTAAAATGATATATTTCTTTCATTATATATTTCTATTATGACTTAGGGTTTATGGCTTTCTGTCACATAATTCAAATAACTTGTAGAGATTTCATGTAGTAATTAATGGAAAGAGAAAACGGCTAGGATGCTGCATTTATAGAAAGTAAATATTTAATATACACTCTGCTTGAGTAATGTAAAAGCAAATTTTGATGTAATACTCTAGCATACTATGTTGCCCAGGCTGGAGTGCAGTGGCATGCTCACAGCCACCGCAGCCTTGACCTGTTGGGCTCAGATGATCCTTCCACCTCAGCCTTCCAAGTAGCTGGAACTACAGGCGCACACCACCATGCCCAGCTAATTTTTTTGATTTATTGTAGAGATGCATTCTCACTAAGTTGCCCAGACTGGTCTTGAACCCCTGTACTCAGGCAATCCTCTTGCCTTGGTCTCCCAAAGTGCTGGGATTACAGGCTTGAGCCACCGTGCCTGGCAAACCAGTTCTTCTAAAAATTATTTTAATTTAATATATCATTGTGTCTTTTTACTCAAAGATGAAATCATATTAAGCCATGATTAGAGTTCCATTAAAGATTCGAATGAGCTAGTGCAGTATGGGCAGATGATCTCCTTAATTTGGCAGTTACAGTTTGTATGCACGATCCCTCAGACGACTCAGAGAATGCTGCTTTGCAGCCTGGAATCCTTCAGCAGCTTCTCATAGCTTTCTATGGCAATAGCTGTCAAGTAAATTTAACCAAAAACCCCCTTCTTTAAACAAATTCTTAAACAAAATCTCATAGAGAACATTAAAGCAAATTCTGGTCGAAAGAAGGATGGGGTCAGGAGTCCACTAATTCAAGCATCTCCATCAAACTGTCTCCACACCCCCGATACTGTGATGCATCGTCATGCTTCACGAGTGCTGTGTGCAAATGCCTGTTAAGGGTTCAAGTCTAGTTTCCCAACTATTTCTGACAATATGAACCCTTCTAATCTCTTGCTATTCTCAGTAGACCCTTATCTTTGAGCCATCTCTCACCTCTTGCATTTCTCTGAACATGCCATTTTATTCTGCTCAGAATGCTCTCTGCAACCCTGAACGCTCAGCTTAAATGCCGGCTGCTTCCTAAACCTTTATCATTTTTCCATATTAGAAGTCATTTCCAAGAGGAGTATTTTTTTTGGTACTCATACATGTATTTATTTTTATGTTAGGTGGCCTGGTTTTGAACTCTGGCTCTGTGTAATCTTGGGCAAGTTACTTGAACTCTGTGCCTCAGTTTTCTCATTTGTAAATTGGGAATGATTGTAGTACTTACCTTGTTATGAGGACTAACTACATTAATGTCTGATATACAAGAGGTACTTAGGAGGTGTTAGCTATTATTGTTATGCTTTATCGCTTTGGTTTGTATCGACATGCAATATATATGTATGTTGAATGAATGAATCGATATAGTCACATCCTATGTTGAGGTTAGATTTTAGGGTCAGCATGTACAGCAAAAATGTTATATGTGAGCAAAAGTATCTTTGAGGATCCCTTCAGGAACTCTAACAGGGAATATTTAGTTATTAGTAGAAAAATGATTGTGTCATTTAATTCTTTTGGTAGTCTGTCCAATTCAGTAAAGTTTATATTTGTTTTCATTCCTTTAGAATGTTCCTTTGGGAAGGGCAAAATTAGAGATGGCATAGTCTCAACAAATCTCAAGCAGTCGGGTTTTGTTCAGTGTTAGAGAGTGGCCATATTTTTGGTTAGGCACCAAATAAAGAGATTGGTTTACATTCAGTGACCAAGTTGAGTGAAAATATGTATTTTGTTCAGGAGAATAACTCTTTCACCTCCTCGTTTGAGTGTTTGCAGCATCAGAGTTAGGTGGAAAATGAGAGCTCCAAGTAGAAGGTCCTGCTGTTTGTTCTGTCTGTGTCACCTATGACATCACTGCGGGTGAACGTTTGTGACCTGGAATGGCACCAGGGCCACTGTGTTAGAATTGTTGATCTCTGTCCCCGTTCCCTTCCCTTTCCCCATCTTCTTTCCTTCATTCCTTTCAGGGTCAGCATAACGGAATTCGTTTAAGTCAAATGCAATTCCACTTTCATATCTGTGATTAGCAGATCTGGATATTAATTTTTAAAGAGTGACCTTTTAAAATTAAATCAGGCACATAAGTGTTCATTTACATAGTGGCTAAGACCTCCTTAACTGTGGGGGAGGTGGTACAGGGACTGTCTTATAGTGCTTGATATCTTGATATGCCATTGTGGTAGCGTGGAGTTCCTGTAATAAATATTTTCCACCGGGCATGGTGGCTAACTCCTGTAATCCCAGCACTTTTGGGAGGCTGAGACAGGAGGATCACTGGAGGCTGGGACAACAAAGTGACACCTTGTCTCTACAAAAAAATAGAAAAATTAGTTGAGTGTGGTGGTGTATGCCTGTAGTTCCAGCTACTGAAGAGACTGAGGCAGAAGGATTGCTTGTGCCCAGGAGTTCGAGGCTGCCCTGAGCCGTGATTATGTCACTGCACTCCAGCCTGGGTGACAGAGTGAGACCCTGGCTCTAAATGAGTTGAATGAATGTCAAGATTGAACCAGGCGCCACATTTCGGATTTTAAGATTTACAGAGAAAGTTCATTGCTATTGTTGTTAACTTATAAAGGAAAAAGACAATGAGAAGTTGATCACTTTTTTGAAAGATTTTTTTAAAAAAGGAGTATCTGGAATTATATAAAATTTTGTATTGCAACAGAGTGCTATGCAATTCATCCTTTGCAAATATTTGTTTTACTTAGTGCATCATAATGATGACAGCCTGCTTTCATACAAGGGCTCTTGCGTTGTACATTCTTTGGTTCTGACGTTGAAAGTGTGTCCTTAAATAATACTGAAGCTTTTATTGAACTTCGTTCCAATATAAGCAGAAAGCAGCCATCTAAATAGCTTGAACTACCTTAGTGACTTTATGGAATTTGATAAATAAGTGATTTCCTGGTTAATGGATTTTTATGGAAAATCTGGAGAGATGGTTACTGATACCGTTTTAGTACAGGGTTTAGAAGAAGAGGGCTTTAGGTTCAGAAGTCTTGGGCTCACATTTTGTCATAAACCTATTTACTAGTTACATGACTTTGGGCAAGTTATTTAACTTCTCTGATTTGTAGTTTCTTTATGTGGAAAATAGGAATGATAATGCTGTCTGCCTCACTGGATTATGAACAATTGAATGAGCTAGTGTAGCTGTAAAGTGCTTGATAATGATGTTGATAATAGCACTTAGTTGTCGCTCAAGTACTTTTCCCCCCAGGGACTGTAAGGGAAATAATAACAGCAGTTGTGATGGCAAACATTTATTGAACACTTACAAAGTGTTAGAACAGGCATTGTTCTAAGTGTACAAGAAAAAAGGTGGAACACTGTCTGTAGTGAAAGTTAGTAAATGTTTGCTGTTCAGATTATTTTCCCCCTGTGGATGATCCTCTAAAATTAAGATAGAAATCAGTGGTAAAATACTCAATACACAAAAATTCATCCAATGAATAAACTTTTAAGAAAAAAGTCAAAAACTTTGTTCTATTTACATTTAAGTCTAAAATAACCTTAACTTCTTTTCCAATTTTAAATTTGACCTTCTGTTTCTCTTCAATAATTGACTTTTACTCAGCTGGTATTTGATTTACTTCTATTAAAATTAGTTAATATGTTGCATATTCAAGTTAAATAATGGTTATTTGAATTCTGTAGTGCAACGAAAATATTAATGTGAGGGTGTTTTAATTATTAATCGGCCTACTTACCCTATTATTCAATTATATCACAAAAGAGTTCTTGGAATCGAAGTATTCTTTCAACAATAATTTTTTATTTAAATGTTAGGAACCCAACTATATAAGACCCTTTATACATTATTCAGATTTTTTCAGTGTTCTTAGGCGGTTGTTTTGGGTAATTCTTAAATGATTTCCAAAATTAGCTAAATTCTAAATGATAGTTTTCCACAATGTGAATTCATAGTTTGACTAGTTTAAAATAGTGTCAGGGAATTCAGCAATCTTTTGAACCTCCACATAGGCTTGTCAGCTGTACAAAGTTTTTGGAACCTGCTGAGTGGTCAATAGCTGATAAAATCCAACGGAAGAACCTGCGTGCCTTCCACTCCCTGGCATTTCTTAGGTGTTTGCTGAGAGAATGTGGAGATCATATAGGAGCCGATTTTATTTTTTGTCTAGTTATTTTTTTTGTGGCCGGGCACCATGGCTCACACTGTGATCCCAACACTGGAGCTGATTTCATTATAGCAGCATCGTGATGGTTGTCACCTGCAGGTAGTGTCCGTCTCATGAGGTGAGCAGTGTAGCCAAATGCAGTTTGCTTTATACTCTGAGAAAACATCACTGCCACGTTACTGCTTGCATGCTGTGTGTCACAATAAATTTAGCTTGTATATTTTGTACTTTTCTGGATATTTTTCCAGTGGAGAGAGCCTTCCCAGTTCTCTACTCTCCTCCTTTTCTGTTATTTACAGTGTGCTTTAACTGTTTCTTTCCCACTTTGCATCATTGTTATCTAGCACTTTTAGTCTACTAGAAGTAGTTTTGTGGATTATGTGACATTTAGAATAAATAGGACCCGAAATACTTTCAATACTTTCATGAGGTTCCTTTTTGTTCCATTATATTTTACTATTGGTCACTTTCAGTTTGTAGGCATGCGCTGTCATGCCAGCCTAATTTTTCTACTATGTTGCCCAGGCTGGTCTCAACTTCCTAGATTCAAGCAATCCTCCTGCCTCAGACTCCCGAAGTGCTGGGATTACAGGTGTGAGTTACTGCGCTCAGCCCCATTAATCAACAAAATCTTATTGCATAAATTGAAATATTAAAGGTGAATTTTCATTGCTCATTTGCCTATTTATTTATTTATTTATTTACTTATTTGAGTTGGAGTCTCACTCTGTCACCCAGGCTGGAGTGCAGTGGCACACTCATGGCTACCACAGCCTTGATCTGCTGGGCTCAGGTGACCCTTCTGCCTCAGCCTTCGAAGTAGCTTGAACCACAGGCATGCGCTACCACTCAGGGCTACTTTTTTGATATATTGTACAGATGAGGTCTCACCAAATTGCCCAGGCTAATCTCGAACTCATGGCTCAGGCAATCCTCTCACCTTGGCTTCCCAAAGTTCTGGGATTATAGGCATGAATCACCACGCCCAGCCCCCATTTTTTATTAATTGTCTGTCATATGGACTATGTAAATAAAAATAACTTATTTCACACTTGTCTTTGTTAATTTCCTTTTATCTTTGTCTTTTGTGGTTGTTGTTTTGTTTTATTTTTTCAAGTGTGATGAAGTATATTTTTGTTGTTGTTCTTGTTAGAGTCAACGTCTCACTCACTTGTCCAGGCTAGAGTGCAGTGACACGGTCACAGTTTACTGCAGCGTTGAACTCCTGTGCTCAAGCCATCCTCCTGCCTCAGCCTTCTGAGTAACTGGGACAACAAACACATGCCACCATGCCCAGCTAATTTACTTTCAATTTTTTTTTTTTGGTAGAGATGGGGTCTTGCTGTGTTGCCCAGGATGGTCTCAAACTGCCAACCTCAAGTGATCCCCCTGCTTTGGCCTCCCAAAGTGCTGGGATTACAGGCGTGAGCCACAGTGCCTGGCCATTTATTTATTTTAAGAATATATGTGTTTGTGTGTGTATATAAACAATGATAAAGCAGATATAATATAAACATTCACAAATTGCCACATATGGGTGGGAATTTGTTCATTCATTTATTTATATTTACATTTGTATTTTTTTAAATTTTAGAATTGTGGGGTACAAGTGAGGGTTTGCTGCATAAGTAGACTGCATGCAGGTGAAGTTAGGCTTCTAGCTAGCTCTCTCTTCTCCTGGTAGAGGACCAGGTACCCATTGTGTCACCAAGTGATCCTGCCTCCTCCCTCCCTCCCCTAACAGTGTCCAGCATCTGCCCATCCCACCCCTGTGTGAGTGTGGCTGGTGTTCAGAGCCCACTTAAGAGTGGAATATGTGGTATTCGGTTCCTTGTCTCTGTGGTAGTTTACTTCATATAGTGGTTTCCAGCTGCATCCAAGTTGCTGCAAAGGCTATGGTTTTGTCCTTCTTTATGGCTGCATAAATATTCCATCATGTATATGTACCACACTTTTTTTATCCGGCCCACTTTTGGTGGGCATCTGGGTTGATTCCATGGTTTTTGCTATTGTGAATAGTCCAGCAATTAACATGCATGTGCAGGTGTCTTTTTGGTAGAGCAATTTATATTCCTCTGCGAATATTCCCAGGAGAGGGATTGCTGGATCTTATGGAAGCTCAGTTTTTAGTTCTTTGAGAAACCACCACACTGCTTTTCATAGAGGTTGAACTAACCTTACTTTCCCACCAACAGTGTAGAAGCATCCCCTTTTCTCCACAGCTGTGCCAGCACTTGGTGTTTTTGACTTAGTAATGATAGCCATCCTTACTGTAGTTAGCTCGTATCTCATTGTGGTTTTGATTTGCATTTCTCTGATGATTAGTGACTGATCATTTTTCATGTATTTGTTGGCTGCGTGTATGTCATCCTTTAAGAAGTGTCTGTTCATGTCCTTTGCCCACTTTTTAATGGGGTTGTTTGTTTTTTCCCTTTCAGTTTGTTTGAGTTCCTCATAGGTCCTGGATGTTAAGACTTTGTCAGATGCATAGCTTACAAATATTTTTTCTCATTCTGTGGGCTGTTTCTTTACTCTTTTGATGGTTTATTTTGCTGTGCAAAAGCTTTTCAGTTTGATAAGTTTCCACTATAGGTGGAAATTTAAATAAGACCAACAATGCTCTATGTAGAATTGTAATTACTATATTAATTATACATTTTAAATTTATGTCATCTATTACAGTTTATAGGATGCTTTCGCATGTGTTGTCTTACTAGACATGTGAGTTCTAACTAAGACTGCCATTTTTCAGCCCTGAAAGTAGATACGTTATTTGATCATCAGCTTCAGTTTATACATATGTCACCTTTTGCGTAGGTTTGTTACCAGAAAACAGTAACAGATAGTGTCCCCAAGGAAGATAACTTAAAATTGCATAACTTTTAATTCACATTTCTCAATATAAAATACAGAATACCATGATTGACTTTTATTTATGTATTAATGGGACCACATACCAGCATCTTTTACTGTTATATATCTATTGTAAATTATCTACTTGCATATCTCACAGATTTTTAAGCTTTGTTATAAAATATATTATTCTTTCATTTCATCCCTAACTTGTTTGCATGGTTTTATTGTAATTTTGGTGGTTGTATCATTTTATGTTTATGCTTTCTGTGGCAATCTACAGTTTGATCCACCCAGCAAGTTTAATTCTTGATTAATATAATTTTTTAGTTGTTGCATTATAATAGGAGAGCTGAAGATAGTGTTATTTCCTTTTCCAACATTTATTTTAGTGTCCTGAGCGTCTTACTAAGTTTATTGCAATCTAGAAATCTATATTCAAAAGTTGCAGACAACAGTAAATTTATTTTTGAAAAAATGCTAAGAGATATTTTCTCCCCTGACTTAGGAAGCTTAACTTACTTCTTTATAACACTTGTGTTGTTGTCTCACCTTTCATTTTGTATGACTAACTTTTTATACCAAATTGAATAAGCCATTAGCTTTTAGTCTGTAGGAATGTGGATCCATAGATATTTCCCATTAGACAAAAGAAAATCTATAAAAGCGATCTCCCCTGGGGCTCAGGCTTCCTCGTGGCCTAATGGTCTAAAGCACTGCTATACTGTACCTGTATGAAAAAGAACGATGTTGGGTGATTCCCTTGACATCAGAAATGTGAGTTGGAGAGATGTGCATATCCTTTTAGATAACTTTAACTTTTGTACTATACCATTTTTGTTAATCAGATATTCTGATTCAGGGAATTCATTTTATAAATTTTTCATTTAAAAACTATTTTTGAACAAAATGACAACCCTTATGTATTTTATGTAGTTTAAAATCAGACTTTGCTGAAACAATGAGACACTGTATCAGATAGCCATGTTGTTTTGATAAGTTTTTTTTTAAAAAAAGAATTTCACTTAAAAAAAATCTTCCTCAGCTGGGCGCGGTGGCTCAAGCCTGTAATCCCAGCACTTTGGGAGGCCAAGGCAAGAGGATTGCCTGAGCCTGTGGGTTTGAGACCAGCCTGGACAACATGGCAAGACCTTGTCTCTACAATAAATAAAAAAATTAGCTGGGTGTGGTAGCGTGCACCTATAGTTCCAGCTACTTGAAAGGCTGAGGTGGAAGGATTGCCTAAGCCTAGCAGGTTGAGGCTGCAGTGGCTGTGACCTTGCCGCTGTACACACTGCCTGGGTGACAGAGAGAGATTTCAACTCAAAAACAAAACAAAACAAAACAAAACAAAAAAAATTGCTAACCTTAATAAACATTTAAAGCTTTAGAAATATAAAATTATATATTACTTAGAAATAATTTGTGTTCTTATTCTGCTATAATACACACTTATTACAGAAACTTCAGAAACTATAGATAGGAAAAAAGACATCTGAAAAATATATGGGCCGTTTAATAGTCACATCTACCGTGTATTGTATCCCTAAGCTTTTTCTGTACTTAACTATGCTCGAATCCATACTTGTCCTGCCAGCCTTCATTAGTGATAAATAGCTTTTCATTACCATTTTAGGTAATCAGATGTGAATCAGATGTGAATATTTTCTTACAGGAGTAGTTTAGTGAAAGCATTGGCTTTTTCTCCCTGGCCTGAGAAGTGTACATGAAGGTAAGCAATAACATCATTATCTAAAAAGAAATACAATGAAGATATTATGCAGTAGCTTTTGAAATGCAGGCATTTGGGGATATTGTTGTACAGATTTGCTTTAGAATGTTTTGGATTTAAAATGAAAATTAGAATCTTTGATAAATAATTTTGTGACATTGGTTCTTGTGAACATATTTTTCTGGCTTTAAAGACTCTCGTTATCATTCTAGCCTAACTTTCCAACAGCTAAAATTGTTCACAGCACTGTTTAAAGATAAATTCAGTATCAGGCTTTGATTTTTTTTCTTTTTGGTAAATATTAAGACCTGAGTACAAAATGAGGGCTGTATGGTGGATTAAGTGAAATATCTCAAGGCTGTGCTGTTCTGATAACTGAACCTGAAGTGACCTTTCTCAGACACAATTACAGAGCTGTATGTTTTTCCTTTAATTTCATCAGGGGTTTAATTAGTATACAAATAAAACTTCCCTTATCTTCCTTTCTACCTAATTGGCTTGTCTTCACTTATATATGAAGTATGTGAAAGTGGGCTGTAATTAGGGTGACCGTGTTAACCTTTTTCCCTCACATGTGCTGTTGCCTAAAGGCCTCAAGGCCTAAAAACAGCGCTTTGGATTATTGCTTTGCAATCACTATGGCTGTCCCACAGGTTTTCTCATGAGCAGAAGGGCTTTGGGTGCTTCAGGTTCCCACTGCTTACAGGATCTTCATTCCTCTCCCCTCTAAATGTTTATTGATTATCTCGCTGTTCCAGGCTCAGCCTCCAACAACTTAATATCAGGTGACAGTCAGGAGAGTTCTCCAAGTAATTAGAGTTGAGCATTGGGGGAACAATTAGGAGCAGAGTTATTAAACTTGATTTATCCTATTCTCTCCTGAACAGTTTCTTGGATATCAGAACATCACACTTCCACAATCTACCCTGGTTGAGAAATTAGTGGCTAACCTGCTGCTTATCATTGTTGCCTGGCTGCCTAGGGGCACACCCTCCTGGTTTCAGTCATTCGGTTGGAAATATTAGAGTCCATAAAGTGTAGCGTGGGTTTTAATTAGATCAATATGAAATGAAGAAAAGAAAAGCTGAATTTAAAGTTGTGTATATATGCTATATGTTATAGGTGCTACCGATACCTATGTAGTATATAGGCACAGATCTTTCTTTAATTAAAACACGGTGTCAGGAGTTTTGAAGAGTCTATTTTTGTCATAAAAAAGTGAATATTAGGGAAACGATGGATACTTGAATCACTTTTTATGTCTTGGTGTTCTGCACACACCCCCATCCACCACAGGACCGTGATATATTCCTTCATGATGTCCGTCAACTCTTTAAAATGAGAATTCTTTTTAAGTTTTTTATCTATGATATATTTCTTCAAAAGCTATATTATCTTTCCACATTCAAGAAGTATGATCGCTATTACTTTGTTTATACTACACTTTTTGTTCCTTTTCTATGCCCCGAAATAGCGTAAGCTTTAGAAGAGTTTGATGGCTCTCTGTCATTGCTCCTGAGAGATGAAAATGGAAGAACGGAAATGAGGAGATTTTAGATACATAGTAGAAATTCTAATGCCATGAGCTATATTGTCTCTGAAAGTATATCATGGGATTTCTGGAAAGTCAAATGTGGGTTTATGATAATTCCAAAGTCATGGGTTTTCTCACATTGGATTAGTGAGCTTCAATCTGGACAAGGCTGGCGACAATATACTGAAGGCTGCATACTGCATAGCCCACTTGCAAATGTGCACTTTTAGTCATGAGTGTTACTGAGCGAGAGAATTTGAATGGATTGGCACAAGTTTATCATTTCTGTTGGAAAAAGAATTTAATCTTTCTGTATAACTGGTGGTGGACTATTCGTTTTATCTTCATATCTGAAAAATAGCCTTTTTTATTACCTGAAAGATGTCAGAAATACTGACTTTAAAAGGACTCAAGTGGGTTTTATTTTTTAAATTAAAAAATCTCAAGATACTTTAGTACCTGTAAACTATCTTAGCATTGGCACAAAATTAGTAGGTTTAGCATGGTTTTTAAAATCTGTTCTTTGTCGTCTTTCTAAAGTTGACTTCAATCAATGACTAGTTCCATGGTGGAATGTTTTAGGAGATCTGTTAATAGGAAAGATTTAAAAGAAAATGCAATGTCTAATAAGTAATCCCAGTTTGCTTATTTTGAATTTTTTGACTTGTATTTGTCTGACAGTACCGTGACTGTTTGAAAAGTGAACTACTGAATTTAAAAACTTTTTATATTTTTAAATACCTAGTTTGACTGACGATTGCTTTCAATTCACCAGCATTTAGAGCAAATTAATTGTTTTAACTCCATGTAGGCAGCTTTGAGTTTTTAATACTACCCATCGTGAATGCATTAAAAGAATAATGTTAGAAAACTTTTAAACATAAAATTGTAGCATTTTATTTATTCTTTACTGGATCTTTGAAGCACAGTTGTGAATGTTAATGTGCGGCTAACCTTTGGGCAAGATGAAAACATTATGTGTATGTCGTCAATTGTTTAGCTCATCATCTAACAGATTTAATAAAAAACTGTTTGATAAGCTTCTTCTAGAAATTTTATAGGCAAAAGAATGAGAAGTTTTTTTCGTGCTGAGACATCCTCTGATCCCTATAGTATTTTATATCCTAGAATTTTAAACGAGGTCTAGAAAATATGCCTTTAAGTTGGAGTTTCTGATTCTAAGACCTAAAGCCCCAAGCTTTCAAGGGAAAGTCATACAATTATATCTTGAAATTTTTGTGCTAAGTGACTATTTCCGATGAAAGCAAATAACAAATCAGTCAACATATTTTATACTTATGTGACTAAGAAAGTATTTATGAAACAAATAACTTTAAATCCAAGTCTTATTCATAACTTTCTCTATTAGTTGAAACGTGTCAATGACATTTGTATTGCTGTCCTTGACATGAGACTTATTTACTGGGAAGCAGGTGAATTTTATTTTGGAGTCCAGTTTGTTTGTTCACTGAGATGTCTAGAGAAACCTAAGTATTACAGATATATTTATAAAGACAGTACTGGTACTTTTAAATCTTGAGTTCACCAATTTCTTGTAAATATTCTAGTCCCCTTTTCCCTCAATCACATTCACACTTTGGGCACATGATAGTTCTTTAACTCTAGTTCTGATTAGAGTTAAATAGACTCTGAATTTTGTGTGCTTTCTCCCCTTGAAATCTTTATTTTTTATTATTAAAAGAAAATACTACTTGAGATCTTAATACTCAGATATCTTAAGTAAGAACACAATATATTCATCTTGCAGTATTTAAAAAAAATAAAATGGTATTGTGTTTTGAAGTCAAACATTTTCAAAATCTCACCAGTTTTATCATTTCTAATGACTACATATATAAAATTTTTGCAGAAAATTTGTTAAACCTTGATGTGTAATGACCCAAGTCTACTTCTCAGTCAGTCTGTATTCTTCTTTGTTTAATAGCCTATGGCATAAATTGAAGTTAATTATCAGGGCTGACAAGTAACTCTGTTTTCTGTCTGCTCGCAGAGTCTCTCCGAGGCAAAGATGGAGCTGAGAAGAAAAGATCAATCTCTGCGTCAGCTCAACAGACATCTTACCCAGCTGGAGCAGGACAAGCGTCGACTCGAGGAGAACATCCATGATGCAGAGAGTGCCCTCCGCATGGCAGCCAAGTGAGCATTTGGACCTTGGGGAGATCACTTAAAACAGACAAAAGATCAATTCTTACTTTCATGCTCCGGGTTTTAGCCCTGGATAATACAGTGTTAGAAAACAAAAGTACAGCTGTCTTTCTTTGAAATTCTCTGATATATCCTCAAAAAAGAAAACTCTTAACTCAACATACTAAATGTATATTTTATTGAGAAACCTCAGAAAAATATAGGCTTCTATATAATCTCTAATTATGTATATTTTGGGCTCTGTTGTAGTGTTACATGTCTGAAACTGTGTTTTCATTAATGTGAAATGTAAGACTCTTTATTTAAACGTTTTGCATAGTATCTTCTGTTACACATGCCTCAGTCCCTTCTGCCAACTGCTCCCCAGATTTTGTTCTGTGATGTACTGATATTGCAAGTCGTATTTCCACAGAGAAATGTTAGTGTACAGTCAGCATGTGTATCATAGCATTTTAAAAATGAAATGAAAGCACTGATCATGGAAAATTTGTTTAATTTTATAGCTATATTTTCTAATATACTCAGTAGAAAAAATTATACAGTTTTCAGAGTGGACGACTATGTAAATGTGATAGGTTTTTCCTTTTACTAGGTAGTCAAGGTGATACACGTTATGAAGTTCAAATTGAACAGTTCTCTGTTTACTTTGGAATAGTTTAAGACAATTTGTGGTATATAACACAATGGCTTATAGAAAATGTAGTTGGATTAAAGACATCTAATTTTGATAAACTCATTGTTTTCTAAACTTGTAATGCTGAATTTCTTTACTTGCAAAAATATGTTAATTTAAAAAATTTTTTGAGATACTTTTGGTAAGCTGACATATCAAATATAAATGTATTCTGTAAACTGCAGAATTGAGTCTGTAAATCACAGAACAAGGAATCTGCAATCCTAGGATATCCACAGCTTTGCCACTGGGCTTGTGGCATGGCTCAAGCATAATGAAAACATGAACTGACACAAGGCTAAAATATTGGCATATTTTGAATATCCTCCAGAAGTTGTTTTGAAAATTGTAAAGCTATATAACATTGCTCCACTATATTAGGTATAGTTAGTTGCCATTTCTAAAAACGTAAGTTTGACTACATGAGTTCTTGATGTCATTGTTCAGTCTCAGTTTTCTCATACCAAGTGAGAGACTTAGTCTAGATAATTTCCAATGAGTCTTACAGCTCTGAGAAAATTCTGCAATGAATGAAAACAGGATTATAAAACTTCCAGATTCAAATTGAGTTTTTAAGACGTTGCTGTGAATTTTAGAATTTGACAGGTCTATAATGTGTGACAGTGGGCACGTGATTTTTAAAAAGTAGAGAAAGCTAATTTGAAATTTGGAGATCTGATACATTATTTCCGGCTTTCAATTTATAATTTACAATTAGGTTTTGTCTTCAATATTTTCATTCAAACTTTTTATTTCATTATGAAGGCGAAATTCAATAGGAAAAACCAGTAGCTGCATATTCCTACTTAGGTCATGGAGGGTTTTTTGTGCAATTATTATAATACAAAAACACTATGTAGAAAGGAATATATTATTTTGCATATTATAACCATTTATAATATGTTCCCACCAGTAACATTTTAAATGTCTTCCTTATGACAAATAAAAATAATAAAAGTTTCACCTTTTCAGCACATTTTATATTATCAACAATGTAATTATGATTTCTTTTTTTTTTTTTTTTTTTTTTTTACTTTCTTGCCTTTATATTTCCTCTGCCCCAATTTAGCATGGGCAAAAAAATTGAAGATGAGAGTTAAATGCGGAAATATAAAAGTGAATATGGTTAGGTTTTACACTTTTGAAATAAGGAATGCCATCTAATCCTTATTTTTCAATAATAGTGACTTTTACTTAAATATATAACAATTGTGGTAAGACCTGGACTTTACTAACATCGAATCTTTCCTTTAATTTTTCTAGAGACAAAGAATATGTTGCTAATCACATGAGAACAGTAGAAAATATGCTTCACAAGGTACTGTCGTTTTTCTGTAGTATACTTCTTCTAGTCATTATTTTTATTAGCCACAGAGTACTTTAATTCATTTTAGTAACTTTATTTAAAAATAAATTAAGATAAAGGTACTCTACAGATGACTGAAACTTTTCATTATATAATGCTGTGTTGCATCCTTTTTTCAGAATTCAGTATTTGATGAAACTATGAAAATAGTGGTTTCCCCAAATGGGTATAATTGCACTTGAATTATTCGTGGTCTTTGTGAATGAATGAGAGACCATTAAGATTCTCACTTGTCTCATAAATGATAAATTGTTTGACCATATTGTCTTTTGCTACTCTTAAGCCAACAGTCCTATAAATGTGTATAGTCCTTTATATATTTGTATATGATACAGAGTGAAAGACATAATGTATTTTGTTTGGTAATACTCATATACCTTAACTATGTAGTAATGTTGTTCAAGCTGAAATTTATCTTCTTACTTAAAAGAATGGGTTCTCAAAGTAGAAATTTAATTTATTTAAAGTAATATTCTATTATTTTCATATGTGAGTACTTTTGTGTGATAAACTCTGACTTTTAATTTGTAATGATAAACAATATAATAAAGGGTATTATGATACGAATAAAAACTTAATATATTAACTGACTATAAATTTTGCTAGCATTTCACTCCAGACTTAAAGCTGCTTTCATTGTTTGATTGTTTAAAAGTAGAGAACAAGGCAAAGTGAGGACCGATGGGAGGCCCAATCTTCCACTGTATGATAATCACTTGTGTGCCTAACCCTCAATTGTACCCCACATCTTTAAAACAAAAAAGCCCCATAAAAGTAGAGCTATATTATTTATGTGTTGTTTCTGTTATTGCCTAATAGGCAATTTATTGGAAATGCAAACATCTAGTCCTTTTAAGATGTATGAAATCTGCAAATGAATTATATTTAGAACAATTTTGTGAATCCAATTTATTATACTCGAATATCATTTATAAATCACTTAAAATACGCTAAAATTATCTTCTTAAAGAGGTAGTAAGTAAATTCTGCCAACTAATATTTCATGCATCTTAAAATTTTAAAAACAATGGACCTTTGTATTCTGTTACATTTTGAAAGTGACTAGTATTATATTACAACAAAATCATTTTGAAAAAAGTCAAATATTCTGAATGCTGTTTTCTTTGAAACTATGATTTCTTCCTCTCCTTGTTTAAAAAAGTTTAGCCCATCAGTATAGTTTAAATATAGTTGCATCCAATCCATATATGCCTCAAATCTGAAATTTAGATTTGCTATGAAAGAGACATCTTTTTTGGTTAGGTTTTTTTTATACTTGATGGATAGAAAAGTTAATTATGTCATATACATGACATACTCTTGTATATAGTTAATGCTGACTTTGAAACTCAATTGTTGTTCATCTCAGCTAGAGGGGAAAAATGTCAGTTAGGGACTGGCTTGGGGAATGGACTTGGACATCAGGGAAAACCCATCATCCATATGAAATATAGACATTGTACCTTCTTCTTTCCTTATGAGAATGGCAAAACATTTAGTCTAACTTTAATAAAGACTGATGGCAACATGATGATTATAATCATACAGTTCTTCAGTTGTAGTCCATCTTTTGGTTTCTGTGTCATATGGAAAGAATGATGTTTGTAAAACTGTCCTGCAGCCACTGTAGATTTCCTTTTGCTTTATGACTTTTCTCCCCTCCATATTTAATAGTTAGTTATTTCGGTTTCTGTCTTTAGAAAGTTCTGCTTATGTAGTAGCTTTTAAGTTATCGATTACTTTCCAAGCTTGAAGTGAAAATTTAGGAAAGGCAAGTTGATAATTGGGGTCCATTCTCTTTTCTGTGAAGTAGGAGTGAGAATGACTGGGTGGTGAAGAGTGGTGCAGAGAGTTACCACCTCTGAAGCTAAGGGAGATACAGGCTCACTTGTCTTCATGCCAGAGTTGATACGGTTAGTTTTCTGGCCACCTTGGACTTTCCACTGGTATTTTGCTGTCTTATAGAAACAAAGAGGACTACAGAAGGAGAGTCCTCTTTCTTTGTAGAGCAAAACTAGATATGGCTACCTCCAAACTGTAGCAGAGTTTACTGTGCATAATAAAATAGTATAGCTATTTATATTTCTTATTTCTTTAACATATATGTTTTCAAGGTATAGGTTATTCTAGACCAAAACTAATTTTTACTTGCTGAATTGAATTTTAATATTAATTTCTGATGTAATCAAGTAGAAGGAACTTGTTTTCATGTACACATCCTTTCCTTTCTTGTATTTTAAGGAACATAAACTGAACATGTTTGTTTTTAGAAAAAGTAATTACATTTTATTGATATTTGTTAGTTTTTAAACTTGACACATTTCACTCAACTTTTCACGTGCTAACACTGTACTATACAGAATTTCTGATTAGATATTAGTTTTAAAATTCCATTTGGGATTGATACTAATATTTAATAAGGGAGACCAGTTATTTCAGTTAAAAGCATATGCTTTATTTTCAAAGAGGTGGATATTTTACTTTAGTTGCACTTAAATATATATTTTTGTTTATTCCAGTTTTTAATGTAGGTCAGAAATTAATTTGTTTAAGATACTCTTTTGGGGGGGACCAATTTCGGGTTATTGGTGATAAGAAAAATAAGAACAAGAGAAAACAAAATCATCACAACTTTTCATGAGGTGCGTTTGAACTGATGGACATTGAACTGTTTCCACTTCTTGTTTACTCTGAATATAGAAAACTTCTATGAATATTTGTGTACACATTTTTGTTTGATGGCCTCTTTTCAGTTATCTTGGGTATGTAGCTAGGAGTAATATTGCTGAATAACATGCTAATGCTGTGCTAACTTTTTGAGGACCCACCAAACTAGGGTTCCAATTTCTCCATATTCTCGACCACACTTGTTTTCTTTCTTTGCTCCTTTTTTTTTTTGAAAATGGCTTTTCTAGTGGATGGATGTAAAGTAGTATCTTACTGTGGTTTGCATTTGCAAAAATGATTTGCATTTTCCTAATGACTAACAGTAGTTTTTTCATGTGATTATTGAATCTGTGTATGTCTTCTTTGGAGAAATGCCTGTTTACATCTTTTGCACATTTAAAAATTGGGTTGACTGTCTTTTTGTTGTCGAGCTTTAAGAGTTCTTCGCACATCGTGGATACTAGAATCCTATCACAAATATGATTCGAATATATTTCCCCCCATTATATAGGTTGTCTTTTACCTTCTATCTAGACAGTGTCCTTTTGATGAACGAATGTTTTAAATTTTGGTGAAGTCTAATTTTTTTTCTTTTGTTACTTGTGTGTTTGGCCTCATAGCTAAGAATCCATTGCCAAATCCAAAGTCATGATTTCCCCCTGTATCTTCTGCTAAGAATTTTATAGTTTTAGCTCTAATGTTTAGATCTTTAGTCCATACAGAATTAATTTTGTATATCATATGATGTAAGGGACCAACTTCATATTTTTTGCATGGCAGTCCAGTTATTCTAGCACGCTTTGTTGAAAAGAGTCTTCTTCCCCATTGAACAAAAACTGTTCTTTCTTTATTGAACGATCTTGGTACTCTTGTTGAAAAATCAATTGACTACAGACATATGGATTTATTCTGGACTCTCAGTTCTATTCCATTGATTTTTATGTCTATCCTCCTACCAGTACCACAAAAGTTTTATTACTGTGCTTTGTAGTAAGAATTTTGATAGCCACTATGTTGAACTTATATATCAGTTTGGGTAGTGTTGCCATCTTAATATTGTCTTACAATCCATGAACATGGAAATTTTCTGATTATTTAGGTCTTCTTTAATTTCTCTCAACAATCTTTTGTAATTTTTGGTGTACAAGTTATATATCTTCCTGGTTAATTTATTCTTACGTATTTTATCCTTTGTGATAAGTGGAACTGTTTTCTTAAGTTTATTTTTTGATTCTTACTTGCTAGTGTGTAGACGTATTACTGATTTTTGTTTGTTGATTTTTTATAACTGCTGAATTTGTTATTAGCTTTAACAGTTCGTGTGTGTGTGAGGGACTTCTTTAGGATTTTCTGTATTTTTAGATTATGCCATCTGTGAATATAGTTTTACTTTTTCCTTTCCAATTTAGATGGCTTTTATTTCTTTTTCTTGTCCAGTTTTTGGGCTAGAACTCCCAGTACAGTGTTGAATAGAAGGTTGAGAACAGATATCCTTATTTTGTTTCCAATCTTTCCTCCTCCGCCACCCACCCTGAGCCCCTGTTCCTTCATTCTGTTAATGTTTTGTGCTTCATAGGTTGATTTATGTTGAACACTCTTCCATTCCTGGGATAAATCCCAACTTGGTTATGATATATCATCTTTTGAACATGCTTCTGAGTTTGGTTTGCTAGAATATTTTTTTGAGGGTTTTTGCATTTAAGTTCATAAGACATAATGGTCTGTAGTTTTCTTGTGGTATCTTCGTCTGGCTTTAGGATCAGAGTAATATTGGCCTCATAGAAAAAGTTAGGAAGTGCCCTACTTTCTTTGATATGGGGGGAGAATTTGAAAGTGATGTTAATACTTTAAACACTTGTTAGAATTCATCAGTGAAGAATTCTGGGCATGGATGTTTCTTTTTTGGAAATTTTTAGATTACTCATTTATTCTCTTTTCTTATTATAGATCTGTTTCTTTTTTAAGTCAGTTCTGGTAGTTTGTGGCTGTCTAGTAATTTGTTTCATCTAAGTTATCTGACTTGTTGATACACAACTGTTTGTTCTCTTATAATTGTTTTTTTTACTTCTGTAAGGTTGGTAGTAATACCTTTATTTTTATTTGTGTTTTTAGTAATTTAGTACTCTTTTTCTTGGTTCATCTAGGTAAGTTTTGTCTGTTGTTGATCTTTTTAAGTAATTAACCTTTGGTTTCCTTGATTTGCTTTATTGTTTTTCTATTCACTATTTTGTTTATCTCTGCTCTAAACTATTATTTTTTCCTTCTGTTTAATTTGAGGGTTTTAAAAATTCTTTTCTAAGATGGAAAGTTAGGTTATAGACTTGAGATCTTTCTTTTGAAGTGTAGGTACTTACAGCTATAGATTTTAGTCTGAGCACTGTTTACACTGCATCCCAAGGTTTTGGTATATTGTATTTTTTGTGTCCATTTATCTCAAAGTATTTTCTAATTTCTGTGATTTCTTCTTTGATTTATTTATTGTTTAAGAGTATGTTGTTTAAATTCCAAATATTTGGGAATTTTCCTTTTTTTTTGCTATTGAGTTCTAATTTAATTTTATATGGTTTCAGTAGGCACTTTGATTTCAGTTCTTTTAAGTTTATTAAAGTTCGTCCAGTATATGGTCTGCAGGAGTGAATATTAAATGTGCATTTAAAAAAAATGTGTATTCTGCTGTTGTTAGGTAGAGTGTTCTTTATATGTCTGCTATGTCTAGTTGGTTAATAGTGTTGTTTGAGTCTTCTAGAGTCTTGATTATCTTTTGTTTACTTGTCTTATTTATTAATGAAAGTATGATGTCAGTGTCTCCAAATGTTATTATTGAACTCTTTTCCTTTTTGTCAGTTTTGCTTCATACATTTTGGGATTGTTTTTGCATAGGTACATAGAAATCATTATGCTTTCTTGATGGATTGGCCATTTTATCATTATGTAGTGTCTTCTTTTGTTTCTTGTAGCAATTTTTATCTTAAAGTATGTTTTGTCTGATAATAGTATATCCATGCCAACTCTCTCAGTTACTGTTTGCAAGGAACATCTCTTTTTTTAATGTATATATATTATTTTAAAGATGTAGAGTACAATTCAGGATTAAGTATACAAGTGGACATCAGACAGGTAAAGTTTGTGCCTCCCTTTGGTCCCCACTTTGCCTGGTTTGAGATCAGGTGCCCTTATTGATGCTATGTACCTCCCCACAGCAGTATCCGCGACTGCCAATCCCTTTCTTATAATCTTATGGTAAATGCTCAGAGTCCACTTATGAGTGAGAACATGTGGTACTCAGTTCTTTGTTTCTGTGATAGATTACTGAGTATGATAGACTCTAAATCCATCCAAGATACTGAGAAGTCCATAGGTTTATCCTTTATGGCGGTTTAATATTCCATTGTGTATATACCACATTTTAAAAATCCAGTCCAGTTTTGATGGGCAGCATGGTTGGTTCCATGTTTTTGCTACTGTAAATAGTGCTGCAATAAACATGTGTGCACAGGTATTGTTTTTTGTAGAATGATTTGAGTTCCTCTGGTGTATTCCCAGAAGGGGGACTGCTAGGACATATGAAATGTCAATTTCTAGTTCTAGAAGTTCTAGTTCTAGTTCTAGTCAAGTTCTAGTTCTAGATCACCACACTGTCTTCCAAAGAGGTTGTGCTAGTTTGCATTCCCACCGTCAGTTTAGAAGCGTTCCCTTTTCTCTGCATCCTCACCAGCATCTGTTGTTTGTTTTATTAATGATGGCCATTCTTACAGGGTTAGGTGGTATCTCAGTGTGGCTTTGATTTGCATTTCTCTGATGATGAGTGAGACTGAGCACCTTTTCATGTGTCTGTTGGCTGCCTGTATATCTTCTTTTGAGAAATGTCTATTCATGTCTTTTGCTCACTTTTTAATGGGACTGTTTGTTTTTTTCCCTTTGGCACATTTGAGTTCCTTGTAGATCCTGGATGTTAGACCTTTGTCAGATATATAGTTGGTAAATATTTTTTTTCCATTCTGTGGGCTGTCTCCCCGCTTTCTTTTTTTTTTTGGAGTTGGAGTCTCATTCTGTCACCCAGACTGGAGTGCAGTGGCACATTCACGACCACACCAGTATCAACCTGCTGGGCTCTGGCAAACCTTCCACTTCAGCCTTCCAAGTAGTTGGAACTACAGGCGTGTGTGTGCTACCACACCTAGCTTATTTTTTATTTATTTTAGAGAAGAGGTCTCGCAAAGTTGCCAAGGGCTGGTCTTGAACCCGAGGGCTCAGGCAATTCACTTATCTCGGCCTCCCTAAGTGCTGGGATGACAGGCTGAGCCACTGAGCCCAACTTCCCTTGCTCTCTTGATGGTTTCCTTGGCTTTGCAGAAGCTTTTCAGTTTGATGATGTCCCACTTGTCTGTGTTATCTCTTATGGCATAGGCACTTGGGGTTTTGATCAGGAATTGATTGCCAGTTGCAATTTCCATAAGGGTGTCTCCTGCATTTTCTAAGGTTCTTATCGTTTGAGGTTTTACGTTTAGGTCTTTGATCCATTTAGAGTTGATTTTTGTGTATGGTGATAGGTAGGAGTCCTATTTTAATTTGCTAAATGTGATCAGCCAGTTTTCCTGGCACCATTTATTGAATAGGTTCTCCTCTCCCCAGTGGTTGCTCTTGGAGGATTTGCTAAAAATGAGTGGCTTGAGAAATGGAGGTTTTGTTTCCGGAATCTCTATCCTGTTCCATTAGTCCATAGTCCGATGCCACATGAAAAATGCAAAGAGTTGCATAGAAGTTAGGTTTTAAAATATAGTTTATTTAAAATAAATTATAAAGAGAAAGAGGAGATTCACCTCCCCAAGGTAGGGGAGGGTGCCAAAACTTAAGAAAACATGTCCTGGCCATAGCTCAAAGAGCACATGGCCACACCATAGCTTAGCAAGGCAATGGCCCCACGGAATGTCTTTTTCTGTCTTTTCACTTAGTGTCTTTGTATCTAAAATGAGTCTATTGTAGCCAGGAATCATACTTTTATTTTTAAATCCATTTTGCCAATCCCTGACTTTCAACTGGAAAGTTTAATCAATTTATGTTTAATGTAATTAGTAATCAGGAATGACTTTTGCCATTTTCCTTTTTTTTCCTACATGTATTATATCTTTGTTCCTCACTTCCACTATCAGTCCCTCCCCCTCCTTTTACATTAGATAGATCTTTGGTAGTATACTATTTTGGCTCTATTTTCCTTTGTTTTGCTATATATTTTTAGTATTTTCTTAGTGTTCACTTTGGGGATTATCATTAACATGTTAATTCATAACAATCTTGTTTGTATTAATACCAACTTTGGGTCAGTATTATTAAAAAAACTTTACTCTTATACAGCTCCCCCATGTTATTGTCATGAACTATATCTTTATATATTGTGTGCCCATCAGCATAGTTTATACTGCTTGTTTTATGCAGTTGTCTTTTAAATCTATAGAAAATAAGAGTTACAAATAAAAATACTACAAATTCTGACTTTCATATTTACCTATGCGGTTGCCTTTGCTGGTGTTTTTCTTGTGGATTTGAGTTACTGTCTAGTGTCCTTTCATCAGTCTGAAAGACTCCCTTTAGCATTTTTATTGGGCAGATCTAGTGATAATGAACTCTGTTACTTTTGTTTATCTTGTAATATTTTAATTTCTCCTTCATTGAAATGTTTTTTGTTGTGGTAAGAACACAATATGAAATCTATCCTCATATTAAATTTTTAGTGTACAATAAAATATTGTTAACTATAGACACAATGTTGTGCTGCAAACTTCCATAACTTATCTATTTAGCATAACCAAATCTTATACCCATTGTTTAGTGACTTCCATTTCCCCTTTCTGATACCTCCTGGGAATCATTCTATTAATTGCTTCTATGAATTTGGCAATTTTAGATACCTCATATAGGTGGATTTATGTAGTATTTGTTCTGTGAATGGCTTATTTCACTTAAAATAATGTCCTCAAGGTTCACAAGTGTTGTTGCATATTACAGGATCTCCTTTTATTTAAAGACTGAATACTATTTCATTTTGTGTGTGTGTGTGTGTGTGTGTGTGTGTGTGTGTATCGCATTTATCTTTCAGTGGACATTTAGGCTTTTTCACATTTTGGCTGTTGTAAATAGTGCTGAAATGAACTTGAGAGTGCATGCATCTCTTAGAGATTCTGATTTCAATTCTTTTAGGTAAATTCTCAGAAGATGGGTTGCTGTATCATATGGTAGTTTTAATTTTCGAGGAATTTCTTTCTTTTTTTTCAGATTAGCCTGGGCTTTAAAAGTGTCAGTTTAGTGGGTGCCGTTTTCCTTTCATTCTGCACGTTACATTCCCACCAACAGTGTACATGAGTTCCAGTTACTCTACATCTTTGCCAATACTTACTGTCTTTTGTTTTTGGATAATAGTTGTTCTAACAGGTATGAAGTGATGACTCATTATGGTTTTGACTTTCATTTCCCTGATGGTAATGACATTGAGTACCTCTTCATATACCTGTTGGTCATTGGTATGTTTTCTTTGGAGAAATGTCTATTCAAGTCCTTAGCCTATTATTATTATTATTATTATTATTATTACTATTATTATTGAGTTGGAGTCTCACTCCATTGCCCAGACTGGAGTGCAGTGGCACCTTCTTGGCTACCGCAGTCTCGACCTGCTGGGCTCTGTGATCCTTCCACCTCAGCCTTCCAAGTAGCCGGGACGGCAGGCATGTGCTACCACACCCAGCTAATTGTTGATTTATTGTAGAGACGAGGTCTCGTCAAGTTCCCCGGGCGGGTCTCGAACCTGCGGACTCAGGCAATCCACTCGCCTCCATCTCTCAAAGTGCTGGATGACAGGCTGAGCCACTGAGCCTGGCCCCTCAGCCCATTTTTAAATCAAATTATTAGTTTCTTTTTGCTGTTAAGTAGCATTCATTTTAGAAATCAACCCCGTGTCAGCTATGTGGTTTGCGCATATTTTCTGTCGTCTAGTAGGATGCTTTCTCACTGCTGATTATTTCCTTAGTGGCACAGAAGCGTTCTGATTTAATGTAACCCTGCAAGTCTATTGTTGCTTTTGCTCCTTGTGCTTTTTGCTGTCATAGTCATGAAATTATTGCCAAGACCAGTGGAAGCTTTCCCTATGTTTTCTTCCAGGAGTTTCATAGTTGTAAGTCTATATTTAAGTCTTTAATCCATTCTGAATTCATTTTTTAATACATGGTTTAGAGCAGACTGCAATTTCATTCTTTTGCATGTGATAGCCAGTTTTTCTGACACTATTTGTTGGAAGCTGTTCCCTCCTCGTGGTATGTACTTAGTACTCCTGTCAAAGGTCAGTTGACCATGTGTATGTGTGCATTTATTTCTGAGCTCTCTATTTTGCTCCATTGGGCTACGTGTCTGTCTTTATGCCAGTATTATACTGTTTCGATTACTGTAATTTTGTAATATATTTTGAAATCAGAAAATGTGAGGCCTCCAGCTTGGCTTGGCTATTTAAAGGCAGTTTGTAGTTTCATAGGTTTAATTTTTTTTAATTTCTGCAAAAGATGTCGCTGGAATTTTGAGAGGGATTGCATTGAATCTATAGATCACTTGGGGTAGTATGGATATTTCAACAGTAATAATAAGTCTTCCAATCTGTGAATATAGAATGTCATTCCATTTGTTTGTATCTTCTTCAATTTCTTTCACCAGTGTTTTGCAGCTTTTAGTATATGTCTTTCACCTCTTTAGTTAAATTTATTTCTAAATATTTTATTATTTTTGATGCTGTTGTTAATATAATTATTTTCTTAGTGTTTGCCTTGGGAATTACTTAACATCTTAATTTATAACGATCTAGTTTGAACTAATACTGAACTGTCTATGGCCATACCACCCTGAATGTGCCTGATCTCATCTGAATTAATGTTGAACTAGGGTATTCCATACATAAGAATAAAGAATTCTCTTTGATTCTATATATTATACAGGGATTTCTATTCTATATAGAAGATCATGTCTTCTACCTATAGGGACAGTTTTACTACTTCTTTTTCAAAAGGATCCTTTTCAATACCTCTTTTTCTTGCATAATTGCTCTTGCTAGGACTTCTGGCACTATCTTGCAAACAAGTGGTAAAAGTGAACATCCTTTCCTTGTTCCTGATATTGGAGGAAAAGCTTTTAGTTTTTAACCAGTGAGTGTTATGTTAGCTGTGGGGTTTCCCTACATGGCCTTTTTTTGTGTTTAGATACTTTTCTTCTTGAGAGTTTTTATTACGAAAGGATATTGCCTTTTACCTAATGCTTTTTATGCATTGATTAAGGTGATCATATGATTTTTATACTTCATTCTGTTAATGTGGTGTATTAATATGAATTGATTTTTGTATATTGAACCATTCTTGTATTCTGGGGACAAGTCCTACTTGGTCATTGTGCCTGATCCTTTAACTGTGCTTTTGAATTCAGTTGCAAGTATTTTGTTGAGGGTTTTTGGGTCTGTATTCATCAGGGATATTGGCCTGTAGTTTTCTTTTCTTTTAATGTCTTTGTCTGGTTTTGATATCAGGATAATGCTGGCCTCATAAAATAGATTTTGAAGTGTTTTTTCTTTTTCAATATTTTTGGAATCCTTTGAAAAGGGTTGACATTAATTCTTATTTAATTGCTTGGTAGAATTCATCAGTAAACTTGTCTGGTTCTGGGCTATCTTTTATTGTAAGTTTTTGTTAATGAGTCAGTTTCCTCCATAGCTATAGGTATGTTCAAGGCTTTCTATTTCTTCATCATTCAGTCTTGGTAGGTTGGAATTTATCCATTTCTTGGAATTTGTCAATTTCTTCTAGATTATCCAGTATGCTGGCATATCATTGTTCATAATATCCCTTATGAGCCTTCTTATTTTTGTTGTATCAGTTGTAATTTCTCCTCTTTGTAATATAAAGAAAACTTCACTTTTTTTCTTAGTTAATCTAGCTAAAGACTTGTCCATTTTATTTACTTAAAAAAAAAAAACCTTTAAGCCGGGCTCGGTGGCTCAGCCTGTAATCCTGCGCCTTTGGGAGGCTGAGGTGAGTGGATTGCCTGAACCTGCGGGTTCGAGACCCGTCTGGGCAAGCAAGACCTCATCTCTACAATAAATCAAAAAATTAGCCGGGCGTGGTAGCGCACACCTGTAATTCTGGCTACTTGGAAGGCTGAGACGGAAGGATCGCTGGAGCCCAGCAGGTCGGGAGCGGCCACTGCACTCCAGTCTGGGTGACAGAGTGAGACTCCAACTCAAAAAAAAAAAAAGACCTTTTAATTTTATTGATTTTCTCTTATCTATTTTATTTCTGTGCTTATCTGTCATTCTTCTTTTTGCTAACTTTGGGCTTAGTTTGTTGTTTTTTTTCTAGTTCCTGGAGGTGTAAAGTTAAGTTGTTTATTTGAGATCTTTTTTCTTTATGTAGGTGTTTACTGCTATAATTTTTCTCTTTGGCATTTCTTTCACTGAGTCACATAAGTTTTGGTATGTTGTATTTTATTTTCATTTGTCCCAAGATATTTTTGACTTTATTTTTGTTTTCTTCTTTATGCCATTAGTTGTTCAAAAATTTGTTCTTTAATTTTTCTATATTTATACATTTTTTCTGCTATTTATTTCTGGTTTCATTCCACTATAGTCAGGAAAGATACTTGGTATGATTTTTGTTGTTGTTTTGTTTGAGAAAGCAGGAATTATTGAGAGGATAGAAAAGCTTCCAAAGCTGGAGGAGACCCATGGGGGTTGCCTGGTATGATTTTAATGTTCTTAAATTTGTTAAGACTTATTTTCTGACATATGTGATATATCCTGGAAAATGATCCGCGTACACTTGAGAAGAATGTGTATTCTACTGTTGTTTGGTGGAATGTTCTTCATATGTCTGTTACGTTCATTTGGTCTATAGTGTTGTTCATGTCTGCTGTTTCTTTGTTGATTTTCTGTGTAGTTGTTCTATCCATTATTGAAAGTGGGGTATTGAGTCTACTATTATTGTATTACTGTCTATTTCTCCCTTAACCGTTTGCTTTATATATTTAGGTCCCATGCTGTTAGTTACATATTATTACTTTTGTATGTTATAAGTATATTCACTCCTGCTCTCTTTTGGTTACCATTTACATGAAATACATTTTTTCATACCTTTATTTTCATCCTATGTGCTTCTTGTATCTAAAGTAAGTCTTGTAGACAGTGTACAGTTGGGTTTTGTTTTTTAATTCTTTCATTCTCTCTGTCTTTTGATTGTAAGGTAGTTTAATCCCTCTACTTTGAAATAATTACTGATAGAGAATGATTTATTATTGCTACTTTGTTAATTGTCTGCTGTTTTTCTTGTGGTTATTTCTTTTACATTTTTCTCTTTGCTCTCTTCCTTTGTGTTTCATTGACCTTTTTTTGTTTTGTTTTGTTTTGATTGGCTTTGACTCATTCTCTTTTACTTTTATGTAATTTATGTAGATATTTTGTTTCTGGTTACCATGGGGCTTACGTAAAATATCTTATAACAATTTATTTTAAGCTGATAACAACTTCTGTAACTGCATACAAAACTCTACAATTTTACTCTTCCTCCTTCCGTATTTTTTGTTACTGATGTCACAGTTTACTATATGATATATTCATTAACATTTTTAAGTTACAGTTTTTTAATCCTTTCCATTTTAACTTTTATATTAGAATTAAAACTGATTTACCCACTGTCAGAGTAATATAGTATTCTGTATTTGTTTATACATATAAACAAATATATATTTGTTTACCTTTACCAATTAGTTTTATACTTTCTTATACTATCATGTTGCTGTTTGGCATCCTTTTATTTCTATTTTTAAGAACTCCCTTTAGCACTCCTTGTAAGGCAAGTCTAGTAGTGATGAACTCCCTCAGTTTTTGTTAGGGAAGTCTTTATGTTACCTTCAGTTTTCAAGGACAGTTTTGTCAGGTATAGTTAGTATTCTTAGTGACCTTTTTTCCCCCTGCAGCACTTTGACTATATTATGCCACTCCCTTCTGTCCTTCAAGGTTTGGGCTGAAAAAACTGTTGGTAGTCTAGTAGAAGTTCCCTTGTTTGTAGCGAGTCGTTTTTTTCTTGCTGCTTTCAAAATTCTCTCTGACTTTTGATGATTTGATTGTAATGTGTTTCAGTATGGATTTCCTCAGTTTCAACTTATTTGAGGTTCTTTGGACTTCCTGGTTCTGGATGTTCATTTCCTTTCTCAGTTTTTAGAAATTATCAGTCAGTCATTATTTCTTTGAATAAATTACTGGTTCTTTTTGTCTCTCTTTTCCTTTTCTGACTCCTATAATACATATATGGATGTACTTGATGTTCCATGAGTCTCTTAAGCTATCTTAATTCTTTCTTCATTTTTTTCCTTTTGACTAGACTATTTCAAATGACCTATCTTCAAGTTTATTAATTTTTTTTCTTCTGCTTGCCCTAGTCTGCTGTTGAACCCCTCTATTGAATCTTGAGTTTAATTATTATATCATTTTGCTCCAGGATTTCTGTTTACTTCTTTTAACATTTTGCCTTATTATTGAAATTCTTACTAAATCTGTGCATTGTTTGCCTGAGCTCACTGATCATTTTGACAGTATTTTGAACTCTCGCTTAGATAATGAATACATCTCCATTTCATTAAAGTTGATTTCTGGAGTTTTATCTTGTTCCTTTTGTGGATTAGGTATCTTTTTTTTTCCCCCTTGATTCTTTGTGTTGGTATCTAGCATTAAAAAAAACCTTACACCTCTTTCAGTCTTCAAGGATTGGCCTCATACAGGAGAAAACCATCACCAGTCAATCTGGTCAGAGTTTCTGTGAACCTCTCAAGCTTTCATGCTAGTCCAAACTGTCATTTTTATTCTAAAAGGTTCCAGGCTTCTAGAGTATGCAGTGTCTTATCAGTGCTTCAAGACAGGCAAGACCAAAGACAATTCCTCTGATAATATCTGGAAAGATTAGAATTCTGTATGTATGGGCCAATTATTTTCCTCCAAGGCATAAACTGGGAGCTGAGGATTTATTTATTTTTAATTTTTTTGTTTGTTTGTTTCTGTCCTGAGCTTGGTGAGAGCTGTTTTGAATATATGCTCTAGTTCAAATTACTACCTTGTTCTCTGTAGCCCGTAGGAGTCTAGTATATATTGGGTCATGTCAGTGCTCAAACACAGGTGACACAAAAGCTAGTCCGTTAAACAGCGTGCAGAAAAGTTGGGACATAGATGCACAATCCAACTCTTTTCTTCCTCATGCAGTCTTGGAGTTTGGAGTTTCCTCCTGATCGTATGATGCTGTGTTGAGGTGGAGATTATGGCGAGAGGATATCTTCAGTTTTCCCACTGGTTTCATTGTGATTGACTTCCTGTTGGTAAGGGTGCAGGAACCTCTCAACTGGTTTTTGGAATTTCCATAAAGAGAATTGAATTGTATGTTGCTGTTGAATCAGTTTGTCTGTGGGGAGAGAGTGGAGCCCAGGCTTCCTATTCCACCATCTGAATTCTGTCACTGTCCTTCATTTTTAAAGGATATTTTGGTCAGACAAAGAATTTTTGGTTGACAGGTTTTTGAAAACTTTTTCCTTCCCAACTTTGAGTATGTCAACTTCAAAATTTCTATTTGAGTCCTTTTTACAGTTTTAATCTCTTTATATTTTCTATTTTGGAGACATTCTTTTGGTTTCTTTTAGTTCTCTCTACATGGTTTCTTGTAACTTTTTACACATAATTAAAATAACTGATTTAAAGTTATTATGTAGTAGGTAAAATATTTAGTCTTCCTCCAAGACAGTTCCTAATAATTTCTGTTTTTCTTAGAAATGGGCCATACTTTCTTTTATTCATTGCATACTTTTTTTTGGTCAAAATGGATATTTTGACTATTACAATGTGATAACTCTGGAAATAAGATTCTATCCTACCTCCAGGTTTGTTGCTGCTTACTCTAGTTGTTGTTTGTTTAAATAACTTTTCTGAGCTAATTTTGTACAGTGTGTATATTTTTTTCATGTGTACTACTGAAGTCTCTGTTCAGTTAGCTTAGTGATCAACCAGAGTTTTGACAGACTTTTCCTTAAATACAGAGATTTATATATATATAAATCTCTCTCTCTCTCTCTCTCTCTCTCTCTCTATATATATATATATATATATATAACAGAGTTCAGAAGAGAATTGATTCTGACATTTTTTCCAGCACATTTGCTACTTTTATGAAAGGACTAAACTTTTGGAGTTCCTTAGTCCACTGCTTTTTCCCTACATCAGTTCCTAAAATTATACACTTTTATTTTCATAATAGCTCTACCAGAAGGCTGCTGATATTACTGATAAGATAGGACTTTTAAAAAATTAAATCAAAGAGCCTCTCTAAACATGCTTAAGTATTTTCATTGTATGGAAAAAAAGGAAAGTGTAATGATTATATTAAAATAATTTTCAGGATATATTTTCTATTTTGGAGACATTCTTTTGGTTTCTTTTAGTTCTCTATACATGGTTTCTTGTAACTTTTTACACATAATTAAAATTATCCTATCAGGATAGGATAATTCCTGGATGTCTGTGTTGTTTAGGATAGGGTATAATAAAGTTAAGTATTTATTAGGTATTAACTGAGTGCTTGATGAAGAGATATCTCAGTAAACTAATTTTGAGAATGATTTAGAATTTAGGTAAAATTGGAGTGAGAAGAAAAATCTGATATTTTTTTGTAGTAATTTGTTGTTGAATTAGCAGAATGACCAAATTCTTGAGACTTTTAGAGCTAGCTTAAGTCCTTTGAGTTTAAAAAAATTAACTAAGGTGTTCTTTATGTGTGATGGTAGTATGTAAACTTGAAAGATATCAATGTATATTCATTGAGAAACTTTGAGTGTCTTTTTAGTAAATAGTCTAAAAGATAAAACAGAAACCATAATCCAGAAACCAGAAAATCTCCAGAATACTTTGCATCTATAAATCCTTTACATTTATCAGGCTGAAATGACGCTGGAATGATAATTAGGAAGTCACAGGAATTTTTTTCTGATATCCTTTTAGATTTGCTTCTTCAGCAGAGTTACTTAAAATCTCTAATCCATCATGAAGTGCAATATTTATAATAAATAGTTTAATTCTATAAATGCTTTTTTAGTTTATATAATGTGCCATGAACTGTAATGGCCTCTGAGGAGACAAATGTATATATACACACACACATATGTATGTTTCTTGAGGGAAGAGACCATGCTATATATAAATATATATTTATATGTGTGTGTGTGTATGTATGTGTGTATATACAGCTTACCCTTGAACAACATGGATTTGATCTGTGTGAATCCACTCATACATGGATTTCCTTTCACCTCTGCCACTCCTGAGTCGGCAAGACTTACCCCTCTTCTTTCTTATTCTCCGGAGCCTATTTAGCATGAAGGTGTTGAAAGTGAAGACCTTTATGATCATCCACTTCTACTTAATGAATAGTAAATATATTTTCTCTTCCTTATGATTTTCTTAATAATATTTTCTTTTCTCTAGCTTACTTTATTGTAAGAATACAATATAGAATACAAATAACATACAAAATATATGTTAATCAATTCATTATGTTATTATGATGACATAATAATAGGCCGTCAACAGTAGGCCATTTGTAATTAGGTTTTTAGAGAGTAAGAAGTTATACATAGATTTTCAACTGTGTGGGGGATTGGTGCCCCAACCCCCGTGTTGTTCAAGGGTCAACTGTATAGATATACACACAGACTATAGACACACATTTATGCATATCTTTATATCTATATCTCCATAGTCCTTTTCCTCAATAAGGAGACGCAGGTAAGTCTAGTGTACCATAGTAAATATATCCATAAGAGGCACTTCCACATTCATACACATAGAATTATTCTTTTGTGGGGAATACTTTAAAAACACAGAGTTTGCCTGAAGTTTTTTTTAAGAAGAAAATGAATGCCTGGGTGGTGCCTCACAGTGTGAGGAAAGATGGGAAAGGTATGCTAGCAGAAAGAGTAGCATGAGCAAGTTCATGGACGCATGGATGACTTAGATATTCTCGGTTCAACATTAAGTCCAAGGAGAGTGCAAGAGATGAAGCTCGGGGAGGCAGGTTGGAGCTAGGTCATGGAAGAACTTTTTTTTTTGCCATGCTAGCAACCTTGGATCTTATAGAAGCAGGGAGGAGTAAACTAGGATTTAAGCTAGGAGATGATATGGCGAGATTTTCTTACGAATTTGAGCTCTGGAGAGCAGATTTTGCAGACTGGATGCATTGAGTAATGAAATGGTTTTAAGAGCCATGAGTCTGAAAGGAGAGCTCTTTTAGGAAGCATTAGGCCAGTTGAGGGCTGGTGAAGATGTGAACCAGGATAGTGATGGTAGGTGGTGTCAGAAGAAAGGCTATGAAACTCACTCAGTACGATGGCCCATGGTGATGCGAAAGACACGGGAGGATGACTCCCACGATGGGGCAGTCAATGCCATCACCTGATGCTGGGAATGCAGAGTGCAGTCTTTCTGCTTAATTTATTTTTTATTGTTATGTAGGGAGAAGAAGGGAGACAATTATGGGTTTTGTTTTGGAACGACTGAATTCAATGTAATATGGCATAATCAGGATGTGTGAGTCTGAATCTCAGGGGAAAAGTCAGAGTTAAAGATAAAGGTTTGTGATTGATTAACATAATACTCTCTGGCAAAGAAAGAAGGCAGTATAGCAATTGACAGGAGAAGCAAGACATTATAGATAAATGGAAGGCTAGAAAATGCATTTTGAGAGATTAATGATGTCACTAGAGTTTGAAGTCCTTGAGGGATGGAATTTGGTCTCCTTAATTTTTATCTTCTCAGCATCTATGCCTGGTACACAGTAGGCGCTTAATGATTGTTTGCTGAACGAGCCAAATTTTACCACCATATCCTCTCTAAACATAATTAAAGTCATCTCTAGATTCCAATGGAATTTTTGCTGATATTGTCACCTGCTTTATTTGATTGCTAAATATTGCATCTATATTTATTTTGCTTAATCAGGACCTAGAGGAGGAAGCCTAAATTCAGTTATAAGAATATTTCGAGGAAATCTCAGAAAGAGGTGGATTAACAATGTGTTTGCAGGTAATAAAATGACTAGTTTGACTCTTATGAAATACAAAGATGATTATGTCTATTCTTAGAGTGGATTGTAGACTAGAATAGTGTCAAACAGGGCATGATAGGTACAGATACTGTATAACCAAATCTTTAAATATAATTTTACCTTGAAAATCATTAACCAGATTAAATAATAATATGCTGCTGTCTTTGATATTTAGTTTTCCATACATTTATGAGGAGTATGAAGACCATAGACTTTCTGAAACTGACAGTACTTTAAAACTAGGAACATGATCTTCTTCCTCTTAAAGCCCAATTTTCAGTGGCTCATCAATGACTCTCTAAATGTTACTTATGATCTTTGAACTCCTCTTCATTTTCAGTTTCTTGATTCTGGTTTCTGAAGATCAGCTGTGCAGGACACACAGGTGTTAACACAGCTGGCTTGCTGATGACAACTCTGTCCATATAGCTGTCTTGTGTGTCATCATTCATTTTGTTCAGTGTCATTCTGACCTAGCCAAGCTAAAAATGATACTCCAGCTCAAGAGGGATTTAAAAAACCTTGACAAACTAAAGATAAGACACTGCAGAATATCCTGTACACGTGCTTATTAGCAGTTTTTAGCTTAAGCACATCTAAATATTAATAACTAATTTCAGTGTGCATCTGTCTTTATCCTTGGAAGTAATTTACCCTAGGAAAGAAGACGTGTCTGTGTGGAAGACTGTACCAGTTTGCAGATACATTTCTCTGTTCTCAAGCATGGGCTTTTGTGTTTGTTTAAATCGTTCAGGGTCATGGTAATCTGTTTGTGGGAGGTATTCTATGGTATATAGCCTACACCACTGATTTATCCTTCTGTCTAGTACTATTATAACAGGTCTATGATTAAATCACCCTATTTTCTGGCTTGATCGTTTGATTGGAGTGACCAGTTTTTCAGATCTTTAATTGGAGTATAGCCAGCTTGATAATTTGATTCAAGAGATCAGTTTTTTAGTTCCATAATTGGGATGTAGCCTTAATGTATGGGGTGGTTGTGGTGGTGGATTTTGCCCTTTTCTGGTGACAGCAGCTGGCAGTCATTGGAGAGTTCTGGCTTCATTCCAGAGTTGTAGGTGAAGTCAAATAACCTGCCAGCAAAAGAAGGCTAGTTGCCTGCCTCCCACCTTTCAAATTATGAGTTTCTAGGCTGGCTGCAGCGCCAGTGGAGAACCTGCTTCTGCTGAGAGAGTGCCAAGGTCTCCTTCCAGTAGGTGTGGAACACAGCAGGAGCTGTTGTGTGTGTCCCAGGACATCGTCGGGTGGGGATCTTCCACGTAAGGTTGTGGCTGTTGTATAAGGATTGTTGCCTCACAGGTAACTTGTCTCTCAGTGTAATAATTGTGTGTGTGTGTGTGTGTGTGTGTGTGTGTGTGTGACAGAGAGAGAGAGAGACGGAGAGGAAGAGAGACAGACAGACACAGAGGACATGAATGAATAATGCCCCACAAATGGGAAGGAAACTGCTGAGGAAAAGAAGGATGTTTAATATTCTTTATTGCTTATCACGAGACTACTTTTATGTAAATGTAAACATTTTTGCTAAGATTGCCAGTTGATGGACAAAGAAAGGGGGAAAAGTAGTGGTTTTTAGGCAGGGAAATGGGAAAATTACCATAATCTTTAGTAATTTCTTCAGCAAATAACTGTTCATATATAGGCATTAAGACACACTATTATTTGGTGCCCAGAGTGCGAGAATTAGTATCCTCATATTAGAGGTGGCAGTAGCTGTTTACAAGGCAGATAGCAGAATCGGGTGAGGTAGAGTGCAAGTACAGCTTTCCTCCGTATCCACGGGAGATTGGTACCAGGACCTCCCTGAGGCCAGACCTGCGGGTGCTCAAGTTCCTGATATAAAATGGTGTAGTATTTGCATATAACCTAGGCATATCCTCCCATATACTTTAAATTATCTCTAGATTACTTGCAATATCTAATACAGTGCAAATAATTATTATACTGTATTGTTTAGGGAATCAAAAAATGTGTACATGTTAAGTACAGATGCAATTTCTAAAAATACTTTTAATTTGCAGTTGGTTGAGTCCATGGGCTGTGGGACCCACAGATATGGAGAGTCGACTGTAGTTTGAATAATATAAAGTGCTTTTGGAAATGATGATTGTGTTATTACTAAAAGAAATATAATTTTTGCCTGTCTTTTCATTTCATTAATTAAACAGTTAAGGAAATGGTTAAAGAAGGAGAGGAGTATCCATTTTGATGTAACTGTTGAATTTCTGATTGTTGGTTCCATTACACTGACACACTTTGATCCTCCTCCTATCACTGGGCACATATCAGAGTCTTGGGGCTGCCTAAATATCTGTTTTATTATTTTCTCTTCTACATTGTAGAATTCATGAGTTTGGAATGGTTTCTTATTTGATCACATGCCTGTGTCGGCCTCTGTAAGCACAGTGTTTTTCTTGCTGCTGGCGTTGTTACAGAGTGTATGGTTGACTCTGGCTAGTTCCCCTTTCTTTGTATTTACAAAAGGCTTTCCAGCATGCCTCTTCTACTTGTTTAATCAGATTTTCCGTTAATTTTGGGTATTAGAATGGGTGGTCAGCAGTTGTCACCAAGAAAGTTAGTAGTGGTCAGGAAAGTTTGGCCTAGTCAAGTTGTGTACTAGACTATGCTAAACTTGAAAATGTATCAGGAGATAGTACACTTATTTCATGAAACACTTGAAAAAAGGAACCCAACAGTATATTAGAGATGGTACCCTGGTCTGCTGTGTTGGTTATATAAGCTTGACTCATTAGAAATTATTTGTAAATTCTCTGGCGATAGGTAATCACTTTTAAAAAGAACTGTAAAATGGTGAAAAATATTGAAAACATTGTCTTTCCTTCTATACCTCTAAGGCAGAGGATGGTCAACTTTTTCTGTAAAGGGCCAGGTAGTAAATATTTTAGGCTTTGTGAACCATATGGTCGCTGCCTCAACTACTCGGCTGTTTCTGTAGCAGGAAAACAGCCGTCAACAATAGGGAAACAAGTGGGTAGGTTCCCATAACATTTTATTCATCATAATAGGCGATAGGCTGAATTTGGTTCCCAGGGTGTAGTGTGCTGTGCACTGCTGCCTGTTGTTGCTTAGTTTGAAAAATTGTATGTGGGCTGCTCTAGCGCCTGGGGTGGAAAGTACCATACAAGGGAGAGGCGAAAGCGGTGGGGATTCCACGAGTGGAAGAATGTGGAGAGGAGTGAGTGGGACAAAGGAGGGCAGGGAAATGGAGGCAGAGCGCTACATGAACACAGGCGCTAAGCACGGAGCCCGTGGGAGACATTAAGGAAGTCTGTATCCTGGAACGTTCTGGTGAAAACGTTGATTTTGAAGCACTGGAGGCCATCACGGATTGAAGTCAGTAAAATTTAGGTAGATTAAGAGTTTGACATAAAGTACCGTTATCAGTACTTTTCCAGGCATTCAGGATTCAGGCAATGCATACATTTTCTTGCATGTGTTTTTCAGTCTGTCTTAGTAGTTCATGAGTTTTGTTTTTTTAAAAATTGGAACGTTGAGTCCAAAGGGATTTATAGCCGTACATGATAAAAGATGGAGGGTCACATTTTGAGAGTTGAACATTTTTTCTAGAAATGACTAGTATAATTTCATAGTTGGTGTGTCTAGCAGAAATAGCTAGTACATAAAATTGGAAAACAGATTGGTCACTTGTGAGTAAAGGCTAATCAAAATAATAGGAGTAGGCCAGCATGGATCTTATGAATCACTTAATCTAGAACTGGGTCATTACAATAAAACATATTTTAAATATATATTCATCTTGAAATAAAAGTATATTATGGCAGCATTTTGACTTTTTAGAAAGATTCATTTATTTTCCTCTATACCTCTCTCTTGTTTCTTATGATAAATCTATTGGGAATATCTGCTTTCTGAAAATATGTGCTAAGAACGGAAGAAAGTGAACTGCTCTTTCTAAAAGTCAAAATATTGGAGTGGAAGTAATGGAGATATTCCTTTATTTTTTAAAAATATGATGAGATTGTACAGTTTTATAGAATGTTATAAGATATACAAAATTTGGCAGTTGAGATTTATATTGGGAAAAATCTGAAAAAATTTATGTTAAAGTTAGCTGTTAGGCATTTTGTAGTAGAAAGACTCATACGTATGTTTTTATCACTCAGATCTGTAAGTAAATAAGCAAATATGGTATAGAATCTTAATTATAGAATGAATAATGGTGTGCTTTAAGCCAAATTTAAAACTGACTTGAAATTATCATTTAAAATTAATTTGAAATTATGATTTTATCCACAGACAGGTGACTAATGGTTGTTTTATTCTAATTCACATCAAAATCTGTACTTTAAAAGGTGAACTCACTTTTGCTTTTAGAAAAATATAATCTTACTTTTCTAATATTATTTCAGAAAATTTTTGAGGAATTTGCTTTGCATTCTCATTCTGGAAAATAGTAATTTCGTAGCCAATAGGTATTATTTCCTAAAGCAGTTCAACGTGATCTCTCTTTTAGTGTATTAGTTACTTTGTTCTCAGCCTGCCTGTTCCATTTTTTTCATAAACAAACAAATTTACTGCAGCGAGGTCTCGTCTTTTCTTACTGTTCTGTTTGAACCTCTTCCTGTTTCTCCTGTCCACACCTTGAAATTCAGACTCGCCCTCTGCATTCTTTCCGAACAGTCCCTTCCTTTCAGCCCTTGTTTTTTCCTTTCCTTGCCATCTCTCCTCCTTCTCCTCACCTGCGCCGTTCCGTTTTTGCTTGCCTGAGTGTCACTGTTTTGTATTCTTTCAACATGCTGCTTTCACTCCCTTTACTAATCAAAAGAATTTCTAGACAGTTTTTTCATATGACTTTTTCTAAAAACTTTTCTTAGAAATATTTGGAGAACAGATGCCTAACTCAAAGTTTCAGATGAACTTAAAAGTAGAAAAAACAAAATTTTAGTAGAAATATTTGTGAAATAAATACTAAATAATATATTTAGTAGAAATATAGCATACGTCTCTGTCTCTTGATGGCACTGTCATCGTTCAACAGATACTTTGTAATTAGGTGAAAGTATTAGCACATGCGTATTATCCAAATAATGCTGTAATTATGACGTTCATCGTTCAGTGTCACAAAACAGCGCATTTGAAGGATTTTTCTATACAACGTAAAGAATTATTTACTCTGACAAATTAGGTCATGTCATAGCAAAAACACCAAAATGACAGCAAATCACAGTTTAAGATGTAACACGCCCCAGCTTACCATTGCTCATAAAGCCGATTTAGAGAATATAAAATATGGCTTACTGTTCACTGTGTATCAGGCTTCGTGGGTGCAGTGTGGTTCTTGATCCTAATGGGATTAAAGGACCTCCACTGCTCGAGCTGTGTTGTGGGTTATACCTACATTGCTTATGGTTTTCCCCCCTCTTTGCCCGTATTAGCAATCTGCTTTTGTACTTTGACATCCAGGATCTCCCTAGTGAATTTTGTCACAGAAAAAAGAGAATCATCAATATCGCAGTTAAACTTGACTTTCAAAGCTAATAGTATCTCATTTGGGGGCTCAAATTTAATAAATTTTCTTTGATTCTGGGTGAGTTTTTAAACATCAAACAATGAATTGGCCAGGGTGCAGTAAAATATTTAGATCTATTGACTATGGTTCAGAAGGGTAGAAGGCAAAACACTAGTGGTTTGATGTTGATAAATTCTCAGTACCTTAATCCACATTAATGTTTTCTTTTATCTGAGTGCACATTGGTGACAAAAAAGCAAAAGAAGGCATCTATACATATAACATATAAAACCTAAAGCAAATATACGATTTATTTTGTTATGCTAAGTAAGTTCAGTAGCATTCTCATCCTGACTGAAGACTCTGGAGAATGTTTGTTGCAGATAAATATCCGTTCTGAATTGGGACTCCAACGTGCATGTAGAACTCATAGTATTTTAAAAATTGCATCATGTTGTATGTTTTACAGCATACACTTTGACATTGTCTTACTGATGGAAAGTCTTTGGAAATATAAGGATTTTTATACCCATAGATTGGCACAAACAATTAAAGATGTCATTGTATGTCTGTGTGTTTGCTGGTTTAAGGAAACCCTATAGAGTGTGGTAGTTTTTTGTAGAATGTGTGTATTTCTTATGTAATTAATTCATATAATGAAAAAGTAATTTAGCAGGTTTTAGAAGCTAGCCAAGTAGAATAGAAAAATGAAGAAGTTTTCTATCTTATCTCATGCCAAGCTGCATTTGACATTGCTCAAATAAAATTAGAGATCTAAATATATTTGGGTAATTAATGTTATTTTTATAGCTACCCCCATTCTCGACCTTTATTATATCATAAAATACTCTCTGTTCTGTGACATTAACCTCGTTGTATAACGTTATCAAATATATGGTAGCAAAGGATACATTTTTAAAAACTATTCAAGCATAAGGAAAGTTAAAAAATATGCCTACATATTGAAAACTCCTATGATTAAACTATATGACTGAAAATGAGAGCTTACTGATCTTAAATACAAACCAAATTGCTCAATTCTTAGGCTTTACTAAGTTTGGAAATTAAAAACTAATATCTATTTCTGAACGTTTCTGTTTCCATTCTGTGAAGAATATTTCCTCATTTTTCCAGAAGGTGGCAGTGTGATATCAACTGCACGTGATGCCGGACTGGCTAGAGAATTGGTGTTTCTCCTGTATCTGTGATGTTCGTATTGTTACCTTTACAAATACTTAAAATATAGTACAAATACTACTGATTTTATCTGTTATATTATTTAGAAATTGTGTGACCAAGTTGGTTTACATGTATTTTATCATTAAGACAAGATTAGTAAAAATCCTGTGATTTTAGAAGAGCAGAAAGGGCGAACAAACCCCTTACTTGTATATTTTAAAGTATCCTTTTGTGTTGAGTATATTTGTTCTCATTCTAGGGCACATATTATTGAAGTTTTCTTTTCAGAGAGTAGTACCTAATAACTATCTTGTCCAATATACATTAGCTAATAGCAATTAAATTAAACATGTTATTAAGCAGGTGATGATCATTAGGAGATTGCTGTTGTTTTTTGCTTTATGAATGTTCTCCCTTTCTTCTCCCCCCCTTTTTTTTTAGGGTAGAACTGTGAAAAAAATAATTCAAAACCTCTTGATCAGAAGAGCTCCAGTGATTCTTCTTCCCCTCCCTCGTTTCAAGCAGGAGGATGCTTTTTCTTCTTAACATTCTCCCCCAGCACTCTGAATTAGAGATTTATTTGCAACGAAAAATCAATTAGTCCTAAATTTATTCATGGATTTCAGGTCCAGCGATCAATGCAAGTCCACTCAGTGGGCTCAAGGGGACCCAGTTCATCCCAGTTAATGTGTCTGAAGGGGAATTACCATTGATGCTGTTTTTTTCCCTTTAGGTCAGAGATCAGATCTCACTGTCACGGACTGCGGCAAGTAGGAATGACTTCACCCTGCAGCTGCCCAAACTGCACCTGGAGACCTTGGCAATGGAGGGGCTCAAGGGCGGGCCAGAGGTGGTAGCATGCCAGGTTAGAGTCTAAATAACATTGTTTGCTGCCGAGACGTATAGAAAAATAAATTGCACTAACTGGAGAGAACGAAAGCCTCAAAGTATTGTGAATAATTTAAAGGAGATGCAAATACCTTTTCCTTCTATCATGTAGCAGTATACTTTGCAAAAAAAAAAATTTTTTTTTCTTCAAAGCCTAGAACTAGCCCATTAAAATAATCCAGAAAGGTATTTTTGCCAAGGAAAATATGTTTTATGGCAAAGTACAGTATTGAAAAGCATACTTTCCTATCAGCAGAGGACAATAAGACATTGGCTGTTATCTCTTTAAGCTAGTCTCAATTTGTTGCTCTTATCGTTTTAAAATAAATCACTTAAAAAAAGATAAATTATAGAATAACAAAACAAATCACTCAAGAGAGATACCCCCAAATTTTCAATGTCAATTCCAACATATATCTAGCATTTCTTTTGTGGTAATTTATTTTCAGCAAAACTAAAACCTAACTGTGTTTTCCATTGAAGAGTACTTTATTCTTTAATGTTCAGTTTTAATGAACATTGTAATATGTGCAAGCTGGGTCATTTTATTTGTAAAATACAAAATCATAAAACCTCAAATTACTTTAAAATAAACTTAATAAACTTATTTTTAGAAACATTTGTTTTCAGATGCTGTAAGTATCTTTCTAGTCTGTGTTGCTCTTATATTATTGTAATCATTTTTGACTTAAGGTTAATTTTTTTAATTGGACCATAAAATTCAGCATGTGATTTACTCTTCTTTTAATACCAAAATCCTTCATTAGAAAAACTTATCAACATTATGCAAATTATGGGAAGCCTGATATTTCAAAAAAAAGCTGTCCTTGTTCAATAGCACTGTAGATTTTTTAGTGTAAGAGAAATATCTCTTAAAATAGAGTCTGTGTTCACATCTTGAGATTCAAAATAATCTTTTTCATTTTTCAGTTTATGACCCTATGGAATTTAAATTTTGTACAAAATTAATGTCAGTTCATGTGGAGCTATGTTAATTTTTTACATGCTCCATACTCTAATTTGTTATTAGTACCAAATTAATGCTCTACAAAGAAAAAAATACTCATTCCTTCTTTCATTAGATTGTCTATCAATATACCTAAAATATTTATAATTATAAAACTAAGCATAAAATATTTTTATTTTCTGTCATAGAGTAGAATACTGTACTATTAAGATGAGATTTAAAATGCATGTGTTAAATGTGATTATCAATATTTATGAATTCATCACAACTATGAATAGGGTAGGATTTCAGATTTTTCAAGCGGTTGTAAAATAATTCTTTCCTTGGTTATCTCAATTTAGAATCTCACAAGACTTAGTACTTGTCATAATTTACAAATAAGGACTCCCTCAAAACTAGATCTTGGTTGTTTGGAAAGAAACTGATTCCAAGGAATGCCACTTTGGGGGTTCTGATATCTGTGAATAGCAAGAAGGAAATGTAGAGATTCATAGTTTAAACTACTGTCTTTTCCAGGTTCTAGTAAAAATAGTTATGTACATTCCCAAATACCTAAATGTTTAGATAAGTTCCACTGATGTGCTGTAATATACATTGTAGGTTAGTAATATGTATCATACTTGGAAAATGTATCATACTTGGAAAAAAATTAATTATTTTTTTTAAAAAAATTTTTATTTCATTTATTATTTTTAATTTTTTTTTATAGAAACAGTTCTTGCTATGTTGCCCAGGCTGGTCTCCAACTCCTGGGATCAAGCAGTTCTCCTGCCTGGGCCTCCCAAAATGCTGAGATTATAGACCTAGGAGCCGCCACGCCCAGCAGGAGGACATTAATTGTAGTAATAATACCTACAGTTTTCAATGAACACTTACCACCTTGCTTAGCTCTTTGAATATCATCTCATTTAATTCTCACAATAGTCTGTCAAATAGATGACACTACTAGTTTTACAGCTGAAAAACAACCACTGTAGCAACAACCACAACAGGCAATCCTCTCCTCAGTTCAACAGCAAGGAAATGGTCAAGAACCTGGATTTAAGTCTAATAGTATTTGACTGCAAAACTAAACCAACAAATCTGACACTAAAAAATTTAGGCACCCATGTTAAATGGTAAGAGTAAAGCTTTGGTATCTATAATAGAATTTTCCTTCCATTTGTAAGACATTAATTATACCTCTTATGTATGAGGTAGGTCATAGTTTATGGTTATAGACAAATTTGAGGCAAAAATGTTTGTTTTCATTTGACAGCATAATAGTATGAAACTAGCGTTCATCTCTTTGCAGTACAAAAATATGTGTATTTATGTGACGTGTGGCTACTTATTTGGGAATTCAGTATTTGTTTAGCTTTGAACTTGGGCACTGCTGCTGAAGTGGACTGTTCCGAGGACATGACTTTGATTATGAGGAGAGAGGATCACTCCGCAGGGTGTGGCAGTGTATGAACCATTTGGCCAACCTGCACAGCCGTCATAAAGCAGTGGGGGCTGAAGTTTTCTCTTTTCCAGGGGGCCAAACTTTATTGTAGGTATAATCCTGGACAGAAATCAATGATACTGAAAGGCAAAGACGGCGAGTGGATTACAAAGTTCTTTCTGAACCCAGAAGAGCACATGACTGATGCTCACATACGGGAGAGTTCAGTTCAGCTGGTCGCTGAGATCTGCAAACTTGTCCCAGTTTCTATAGCTGCAAAAAATGTCATGCTCCCGGTACCTAGGACTCGCAGCAGGATTGAATGAGGCAATGCATGTAAAGTAGGACTCCATGCCTAGCCCAGAGAAAGGAGGCAATGCTTTTTTTTTGGGGGGGGGGGTGGGCCGGGAGAAGGCTCTGGTTATTACAACCATCCCAAGGCCCTCGTAGATGGAAAAGCAACAGTAGCTTGTTTTCATTACTTTTAAGACGTGTATATGTTTTATTCTGAGGAATGGTTATTTAGGATTTTTTTCTCTGTATTTTTCCATTTGGTTTCTTCACCCTTCCCTATTTCTTCAAAAGCTTTCAATAATTTTGCTCAAGCACCATTGACTTTAGTTCCCTGTTTACTTTTCCATGTAATATGATGTTCCAGTGAGACCATGTCCCAGTGAAACCAAGCTCCTATGGAAAGTTTAGGACCATGCCAGAGCTTTTATCTCCCAAATAATAGCATATCAGGCTTTCATTACAATACTGAGAAAAATAAAAATACCCATCATATTAGACCACTCAGTTTTAACTGAAAAGTTCAATATGGTATGAACGCAGGAACACTTTGTAGTAAAAAAATATTCTACCTATACTTTATAACAATAATGCCTGTTATTCATTATCTTATACTCTGTATTTTTAAAATAATTATGATATGTAATGCTGGTAATATCTGGCAGATATTAGCAGGCATCTAGTAAATGTGTAAACAGTAAATAATAATTAAACAAACAACAGCAATAGCCACATTTGCTGAGTGCTTACTCAGTGCCAGTTACTGCGCCAAACAGCTTGCACTGTGATCTCATTTAATACCTGCAACGGCTTTATGAATAATAGAGTTCTGCTTTTACCCATTTTACAAAGGAAGGAACTGAAGTTTATTGAGATGAAGTATGAAGTTCAAGGCCATGTATTCAGTGAAGGGTCCATTCATGCTTTTAATCGTGCCATCTTGCTTTCTGTAAACCATGGTGTACTGCCTTTTTGTTTGTTTTTTAAGATGGCTGGGAGAGAAAAAAACCTAGAAATCGCTTGTATAGTACAGTTTCATTTGTGTGGAAATAATGGGAAGAACAGACATCTAAAAGAGGGTTAATTGGGCAAGTTGCTTAACCTGTCTGTGTCTTGGCCTCTTCATCTGTAAAATGAAGATAATGAGCGTTCTAACTCACAGCATTAGTATGATGAGTAGGTGAGCTAATCCGTTGAAAGTGCTTAGAGTAGTGACAGGTACATGGTGAATGCTCAATATATGTTAGCCATCCACTAACGAGAAAGCGTCGTGAGGCCAGGTGTTTGCCCCTGTCCACTCCTGCGTCCTCAGAGCTGAGAACCATCCCTTGTCTGAGCGGCTCCTCGGGATATATGGATGAGTGAACACTCGATTTAGACACTTGGCCCGATGACTTGGGAAGCTGCTTGTGTCTCAGCCATGCATGCCCTTAAGAAGATTGGTATCAGTTTTTAACTTGTAGGCCCACATTATTTAAAAAGAAAAGACTCCTAGCCATATCATAAGTGTTTGCGGCTTGGTGCATAATAACCGTACCTTTGGAAATGTAGCATAGTTTGTAAGTATGTGTTTATAAGCACTTTGTTAGAGAGGCTTTATGGTGAAACCATTTATTTCTGAAGGTTTTAAACAACAGAGTCTTTAAAATAAATACAGCAATTCTTTAATCACCCCCAACCCACAATGACATTACATAGTCCTTACTTGGTATGGTGTTTAGTTATGTGTTATACCCATGACTTTTGGGATACCATGATTTTTTGCATTTATGCATAATTTCCAGGCATAATTTCTTTGAGCTATTTTATTGTGTTTATACAGGTAAATTATAAAGAGCATATTGAAGAAAATTTTGTTGTTATAATTTTTACATATGGAGGGATGAAATAAGTGTTATCCTTACCTAAATTGTTGTGAATAAAAATACCAAGAATTGCTTTTATTAATTTTCTTACATTTGCTCTCTGTTCTACGACTTAATACAGTAGCCTTCTAATTGCTTTGCAAGAAATTTTTGACATACTTAGAAATTAAGGAGATATTAAGCAATTTCATTAAAAAGATTATTCCATTGAGCTATTTTCTTCTTTGTATTATCCTGTTATCCTATCCACATAAGTTAATTTTCAGAGAGCCAATTATCTTTTTTTTTTTTTTTCTTGAGTCAAGGTCTCACTCTGTTGCCCAGGCTGGAGTATAGTGGCATGATCACTATAGCCTCACACTACCGGGCTCAGGTGATCTTTTTACGTCAGCCTCCCTAGTAGCTAGACTGTAGTTGCGTGCCACCACACCAGCTCATTTTAAAAATTTTTTGGTAGAGACAAGGTCTCTCCATGTGGCCTAAGCTGGTCTCAAACTCTTAAGCTGAGCAATCCTCCTGCCTTTGCCTCCCAGAGTGCTGGGATTACAGGCATGAGCCACGATGCCTGGCCCCAATTATATTTTTAAACATGAAAATCAGCCATTTTGAATGAAAATCTTGTTAAGTATGTCAAACACTGCTGCTTCAGAAAAAGAATATACCTAATTAAAATTTTCGATTACTCTTGTTCATTATTATTATACATATAAATTGTAATATTATAACAATAGTATAATATACTGAGGTATATAATGACAATTGACTTAAACAGTAGAAATTTTGCAAGTATTAAACATTAACTCTTTAAAAATCACAAAAGTTGTACAAGATTATAACAGTAGGCCGAGTGTGGTGGCTTAAACCTGTCATCCCAGCACTTTGGGAGGCTGAGGCAAGATTGCCCGAGCCCGCTGGTTTGTGACAAGCCTGGGCAACATGGTGAGACCTTGTCTCTACAATAAATCAAAAAAATTAGCCGGGTGTGGTAGCATGCACCTGTAGTTCTGACTACTTGGAAGTCTGAGGTAGAAGGATCACTGGAGCCCAGTAGGTCGACGCTGGGGTGGCTGTGAGCAAGCTACTGTACTCCAGCCTGGTGGCGGGGTGAGACTCCAACTGAAAATAATAATAATAATAATAATAATAATAATAATAATTACAACAGTAAAAAAAATCAGACTTTACAGAAAAATATAGATGAAAATAAGATCATTTGAAATTCTGCCATTTAGATACAACCAACATTTTGGTATATAGTCATCTAGTTATTTTTTGGCTATAAATAGAATCTCACATGCACATATCATTTATGTTTAATATATCTCTCTATATTTAAACAATAAGTGGACCCTGCTGTTTTTTTCTTTTTATTGATATATAATAGTTGTACCTGTTTTGGGGGTACGTATGGTATTTTGATGTCTTTATACTGTATAGTGGTCAAGTCAGGGTAATTGGGATATCCTTCACCTCTGACACTTATTTTTCTTTGTGTTGGCAACATTGCAATTCTTCTTTTCTAGGTATTTTGAAAGATACAATAAATTATTGTTAACTATAATTTCCTCAGCATAATTTCTGATTCTTCAAATACTAGAACTTAGTCCTTCTGCTATTTGTATCCCTTAACCAACTTCTTTTGGGCCACATTCTTTTGTATGCATTTTTAAAAGCTAATATCATATCATGATGTTGATATTATGATATCTTGTCTCTGAATACGGATTTGCATACTTACTTATGCTGTTGAGTTGTGTTTTTCTACATGTATTTACCATGGTATATTTCCTATGTTTCTATTGTTGAATGTTTGAAGTTGTTTCTAATTTTTTTTTTGGTTATTATGAATTAACTGTCAGTGAATATCCTTTTTCACAGATCTTTGCATTGTTCCCTTATTTTTTTCCCCTAGAACAAATTAGAATTATTGTATCAAAGGTTATGCATACTCTAAAGCTTTTGCTACATATTCTCTGGTTGCCCTGGAAAAAGATGGTTTTAGTTTATCCCTAAGAACTAATAGAGGGTTCTGTAACTCTTTGTTTAGTTTTATTAAAAAAAAGAAGTATAGTTCTTTATTTTCTGATAATAAAGTTCTCTTTTCTTCTTATAATTTTGGTCTTCCCTGAATCTTCAGATATCCATTCTCACTGAGTCCTTATTTTCCACAGTTGCCAGGTTTTAGTCAGAGTCTCCTTGGTGAAGTAAAGAGAATATATTTTGTGTTAGCTGTTTGTCTCACAGACTTTTTTTCATTGATTTCTGAGTCCCTGCGTGTGCTTTGAATGTTTGAGATTACTGAAACTCTGACCTTATTGGTAAGTGGGATCATTTTAGTAGTAAAATATCAGAAAGATTTTGGATTATCCAAAGTTGTTGTCCATAAGTTGGTGTACTTGTCTTTATTATTTTTTATTTTTAATTGCAAATTGACAAGTTATAATTGTATATATTTACCGAGTACAAAGTCATATTATGATTTATTAATATGCAATAATTTAAATCAGCATATAACAATATATACATAATAACATATCTCTCACCTCTAATTCTTTTTAAATTCTAAAATCAAAATATCTTTTAAATCGGAAAATATAAAATAATTTTAGAATTGGTTTGTGGAGTCAATATTATTTTGAAATTTCATCTTCTTCAAAGGTTGGTAAGTGCTCGCCAGAGAGGAGCTGTTTGTTAGGGAAAAACAATTAACTGGCACAATCACATAGTTCATCTGAGAATAAATGCATGATGGGAATGATACCATCTTTTATCTCATCTAGCTACTTAACAGCTGTTGGCTATAGTTCTACAGAATGTAAATCATGCCAGTGAACAATCCAAGTGTCCTAAGTTTGGCTTCTAACTTGAGGATGAATATAAGAATTAGTGAATTCGGGGGTTTTGTTTGTTTGTTTGTTTGTTTTGGTTGTTCTTCACACTGGGAAGAGTACATAGTATTTTTCTGACACAATGTTGTACGAGAAAACAATTTTGCTCTTGGTAGTTGAAATTTTAGAATTCTACTCTGCAGTTTTTAAAAATAATGCACAAGGAGAAAAAAAGTTTCTTCAAAATGTTCTGGTAATAGAATCTAAACGATGACAAATGAAACAAAGCATCAAAAGAAATAAAATGATAATGTACCCAGAAGAACTTTATTTTTTTCTTCTTTTTGTTTCTTATTTTAAAAAATTGATGCATCATAGATACACAGTTTTTGAGGCACATGTGATAATTTAATACATTCGTATATTTGGCAAAGCTCAAATCAGTGTACTTGGTATATCTGTCACCTTAAGTAGTTGTCTTTTCTTTACGCTAGAACCATTCCAATTCTTTTCCTCTAGCTATTTCAAAATATACACTAGTTTATTATAAACTATAGTCACCCTACTGATCTATTTAACATTAGGTCTTATTTCTTCTATCAAGTTATATATTTGTACTCATGAACCAACTTCTCTTTATCCCCTTCTTCCTGCTCCCTTTCCCGGCTTCTGATAACCCCCAAACTACTCTCTAGCTCCACTGTTTCAGCTCCCACATATGAGTCAGAATATGCACTATTTGACTTTCTATGCTTGGCTTACCCCACTTAGTGTAATGAACTCCAGTTCCATCCGTGTTACTGCAAAGGACACAATTTGATTCCTTTTTAATGGCTGCATAATATTCCATTGTGTATATATACCACATTTTCTTTGTCTGTTCATCTGTTGATTAGCACTTAGGTTGATTCCGTATTTTGGCTGTTGTGAATAGTGCTTCAGTAAACATGAGGGTGCAGATGTCTTTTTGATACATTGACTTCCCTTCTTTTGGATATATACCCAGTAGTGGAATTGCTGTATCATATGGTAATTCTATTTTTAGTTTTTTGAAGGACCTCCATACTGTTCTCCATAGTGACTGTACTAATTTACATTCCCATCAGCAGTGTACAAGGATTTCCTTTTCTCCACATCCTTGCCAGCATCCATTATTGCCTATCTTTTTTATATAAGTCATTTTAACTGGGGTGAGACGATATCTCATTTAGATATCTGATGATTTGTGTTTATCTGATGATTATAAATGTTTGATTTGTGTTTATCTGATGATTATAAATGTTGGCATTTTTTCATATACCCATTGACCATTTGAATGTCTTCTTTTGGGAAATATCTATTCATCTTTTTTGCCCACTTTTTAATTGAATTATTTATATTTTGCTGTTGAGTTGTTTGATTACATATTCTGGTTATTAATCCCTTATCAGAGGGTCATTTGCAAATATTTTCTCCCATTCTGTGGATTGTCACTTCACTTTTTTTGATGGTTTCCTTTGCCGTGCAGCTTTTAGCGTGATGTAATCTCATTTGTCTAGTTTTGCTTTGGTTGCCTGTGCTTTTGAGGAGTTCACACACTCACAACTTTGCCCAGACCAGTGTCCTGGAGTGGTTCCCCAGTATTTAGATCTTATTTTAAGGGTGCGTTGCAGATTGAGATAACGGTAATTATCTTAGGTTTAATTCAGTATCAGTATTAACAGCACTTAAGCACTGGTCATAGTAAGTACAGGTTATGCCCTGGTATTCTCAGTGTCATCCATGATTTTAGTGTTTGATGACTGGGGAGACTATGGGGGAAGCCTAGCATGCCAGCCATTACTAGAGCAGTTTTGGTATGGTCACATCAGTCCCACCCTTTCTTGCTTCCTTCATTCCTCCTTCCCTTTCTGTGTCTGTTGTTTGATTTCTCCTTTTTTTTTTTTTTTTTTTTGGTGGTGGCAGAAAGAAGATGCATTAATCAGAATTTTAGGACAGAATCTTGAGAGTCAAAATGTAAAAATGTGCATTTTTGGTTCAGATATTTTACCAGGTGATACATGCTACTATTCTTTTCTTAGTTCCCAATTTTACTTAAAAAGATTTATTGTAATAAAGGTTTTTTTTTTGGTATATCCATTGTTAAAACATAGTCTTGGGTACTGAGAGCTAAAAAGTATCTGTTAAAGCTAGGAGTTCTATAAAATATTTAAAAAATATTTAGCAGATGAGACGTTTTGCATCATGCGTTGTGGGTTGTATTTCAGACCAGTGGTTTTGTTTGTTTGCTTTTCCTTGTTGGAACTTTCATCTCGTTTGAAAAGGACAAGATGACATATGAGGGCAAATAATTGCATCTGTGTAAAGCTTCTGCTACAGTCTTGAGGAATCTCATAACTCTCTACTCCTTAACTCAGCTTAAAGTATTTATGAATTACATCCTTGTGGGAATGATCTCATATCAGTGATCTGAACTGAGACTGAGTCTGATGGGACTTTTTAAAAATTCACAGATTCCTTTTTCTTTTTTTATTTTAAAGATGTGGGTGCAATTCGGGATTAGGTAGATAAGTGATCCTCACGCAGGTGAAGTTTGGGCCTCTCTTTGGTCCCCACTTCACCTAGTTTGAGGTCAGGTATCCTTGTGAGTGTTTTGTGCCCCCCCCCTTACTGGCAGTGTCCTGCTATTGCCAATCACAGATTCCTTTTTCTAGTTTTGTTGTTTGTTGTTTCTTCTTTTGTCTATTATAAGAATAGTTAGGGAAAAAATAAAATGATAGGAGAATCAGCATCACAGGTTGGAGAGGTTATACATCTTAGCCCGCAAGTATTAGGACTGGCTTCAGAGCTGATGGAATCCTTCCTTCTGTGTACACAAATAACACAGGTAGCGGAGATTCTCATTATTTCACATAACTCTCTTTTCCCTGTGGAACACAGGAAATGGTTCTTTCTTGTGAAGGATGAATATGGATCATTATCCTTGTGGTGCTAAAAGTGCCACTTGGAGTTGTATCCTAGAATCCCTATTTTCTGTGAGCTCTTGGCCCTTGATTCTCCCAGCTTGTCAGTTTCCTCATCTGTAAAATGAAGATGATAATACTTGCCCTGGTGCATCATGGGGTGATTGTAAGGATCACATAGCATATATGAAAGAACTTAGAAAATGAAATAGCGCTAGTAAATATTTTTGGGATCATTTTTCTTTAAATATTTGGTGTTATACATGTTCTTTGGTCAGGTGTAAGATTACTTAGTTTTCAATTTCAGGTTGGTATTTTTGCCCTTTTGAAAGACAAGCAAGTAAAGCAGATTATAGGTAAGTTGGCAACCATAAGTCTGGGCAATTTTCTGTATGTCATCGAGTTTGCTAGAAACATCGTGCTGATCAGAATGGGAATGACCTTCTCACCAGCATAGTATTTGGGAAAGTTAAAATAATTCCATTTTCTGGGTCAAGAAGCAGCAAGGTTAGTAGTATTAGACAGAGCCGGTGTGGAGAGTCAGAATGCCTGGATTAAAGTTCTGGCCCTGCCATTTAACCTCCTTGGGAAGTCGTTCGGCAACACAGAGCCGCCATCTTCTCGTCTGTCAACGGCGACAGTGAAGGCAGTCCTGCTTTCACTCACAGCATGGTGGGAAGGTCAGGTGAAATCGTGTACACGTGAGGGTGCTTTTTACACTGGAAAATGCTATCTTAATAAAAGCTGTGTTGGGCTGAACTGCAAAAGACCTGGGGTCAGGAGCAGTGACCTGAGTACACGGAGGAATGTCTTAATGTTTTGACTCTTGGAGGTTTTGACTGATGTCCTTTTCAACATGTGCCTTCAGAAGAATGAAGTGTTCATCATCCTTCGTGTTTTCCAGTATACAGTTATTGCTAAGACTGTGGTAAATGCCTACCATATATTCTATTTGAATAATTATTATGCAAAGTAATTCAAACATTGCTACTCTTTCCATATTTTCTTTTAAGTCATTTTGTCATCTTTATTTATACCATTTAATTTTGAGGAGACTGAAAATTCTGACTCTGTGAAAGGGTGTCAGTATTTGCCTATATGTGGGATGTCTGAAAAGCAATCAGTAAAAAAACAAAAATGATAAAACATATCAAACTACTGTACAGAATTTTTTTTTGTTACAACTTTTAGTTAAAGGTGGTCCTAAGTAGGAAAGCTGCTGAAGATATGAACATAATTTCTTTGTCATTAATGTTAAGATGCAAAAACTGAATCCCAAACTCACCTCTTTCTTTTTTCATTTTTTAAGGCCTATTTTAAAGTATAAGTATAACCCTAAGTATTAGATACTACCTTTTAATGCTTATTCTTGAGAGACTGGAGCCTGTGAGCACTTGAACTTTCAGAATTACTATTCATTTTAGTTACTTGGACAAAAAACAGTGTTTGATGGACTGCCTAGGTGAAGACCTGGAAAAGGAAGGGTTATCTACAAATTGAGTGAGTTTATTATGGCTTAGTGATTTGCTGATTGATTTCATTTGCTGTCAGTTAAGGCTCTCTTAATGTCAGTTTTCTTTGCATAATGCCTTGAAATAAAGACTGATGAAGTTCTTCAGATTGATGCTGCTTATATAAACTGACCCTGATTTGCCCTATGCTGCATGACAATTGAAGTGACAGCAGTTAGAGGAAAATACAGCAATGAATATGCAACTTAAGGATTAAGGGTATGCAGTACATCATTCCGTCTAAAACCAGGTTCAAATGTAATTTCTTGTAATCCCACAGATGCCTCAAGTTTATTAAGCAGACTATTATTATTCTCAAACATATGTGTTCATATGTTATGTTATATATCTCTCTCTCTATTGATAGATACATGTGAAATGAAGAAGAGAAGTAAAAGTGATCTTAAAAGTGATCTTAAATCATTGATAGATACATGTGACATGAAGAAGAGAAGTAAAAGTGATCTTAAAAGTGATCTTAAATCTTTTCCCCCTCTCCACTTAAATTTGGAGTTGTCAACATCACAGTTTAAAAAATATTTTATTTGGATATCCGCATGCAAAAGAATGAAATTGGAATCTTATGTTACAGCCATACACTCACTCAAAATGAATAAAGGGCTTTAACCAAAGACCTGATGCCATAAAACTCATAGAAGAAAACATAGGGAAAATACTCCTTACATTTGTCTTGGCAATAGTTTTTTTTTGTTGTTGTTGTTGTTTTAATATGGCACCAGAAGCACAGGCAACAAAAGCAAAAATAAGCAAGTGGAATAGCATCAAATTAAGAAGTTCTGCACAATAAAGGAACCAGCAAAATGGAAAAGCAACTGATTGAATGGTAGACAATATTTTCAAGCTGTACATTATTAAGCGGTTAATATCCAAAGCATATAGGGAACTCATACAGCATGATAATAAAAATAATCCTTCTAAAAAATGGACAGGGGACCCGAATAGACATTTTCCCAAAGAACAAATGCAAGTGGCCAACAGGTATATGAAAAGGTGTTCAGCATCACAAAGTATCAGGGAAATGAAAATCAAAACCCCAGTGAGATACCGCCTCATGTCTGTCAGGATGACTGTTACCAAAAAGCTTAAGTGTTGGCAAGAGTGTAGAGAAAAGGAAATGCTTGTACATTGTTGGTTGGGATGTAAGTTGGTATAGCCATTATGGGAAACAGTATGGAGTGTCCTCAAAAATAAACAAATAGAACTACCATATGATCCAGCAATCCTACTTCTGGGTGTATATTCAAAGGACATGAAATGAGTATCTTAGAGAGATATCTGCACTTCCATATTCATTGTAACATTATTCACAACAGCTGAGACATGGAAACAGCTTAAGTACCCTCTGACGGATGATTAGATAAAGAAAATATGATATGCACACACATATGTACAACTGGAATATTCAGCCTTAAAAAAATGAAGGCAATCCTACAATAGGCAACAACATGGATAAACCTGGAAGGACTTTTACTAAGTGAAATAAGCAAGGTGCAGAAAGACAAATATGCATGATCTCACTCATGTGGAATGTAAAAAAGTTGAACTCATGAAAGCAAAGAGTAAGCCAGGCACAGTGGCTCACGCCTATAATCCCAGCACTTTGGGAGGCCGAGGTGAGAGAATTGCCTGAGCCCATGGGTTTGAGACCAGCCTGGACAACTTGATGGGACCTCATCTCTACAATAAGTCAAAAAATTAATGGGGCATGGTGGCTCACACCTGTAGCTCTAGCTACTTGGAAGGCTGAGGCGGAAGGATCTCCTGAGCCCAGCATATCGAGGCTGCGGTGGCCATGAGCGTGTCAGTGCACTCCAGCCTGGGCCATGGAGTGAGACTCCAACTCAAAAAAACCCCAGCAAAACAAAACAGAGAGTAGAACAGTGGTAAAAGAGCTGAGGAGTGAAGGGGGTGGGCGATGCTGGTCACAAGGTACAAACTCTCAGTTACAAGATGAACAATTTTGAAGATCATGCTCCATATTATATAGTATATTGTATGCTTGAAATGTGCTAAGAGAGTATTATTTTCCCCACACACACGCAAAAGGTTAACTACGTGAGGCGATGGATATGCTAATGAGTTTGATTCGGGTAATAATTCCACAATGTAAATGTGTGTCAAAACATCACATTGGCCAGGTATGGTGGCTTATGCCTATTTTCATAGACTTTGGGAGGCCAAGAAGACTTCTTGAAGCCAGGAGTTTGAAACCAGCCTGGCAACAAAGCAAGGCCCTATTTCTACAAAAGATAAAATATTAACCAGATGGGGTGGAACACACCTGTAGTTTCACCTGAGGTGGGAGGATTGCTTGAGCCCAGAAGTTCGAGGCTGCAGTGAACTCTGATTGTGCCACTGTACGCTGTACTGTGATAGAATAAGACCTCATCTCTTAAAAAACAAAAACAAAAAGGAAGAAAGCCTCCAAAATTTTAATCACTTGTATACCTTAAATATATACAGTTTTTGTCAAAAAAAAAAGTTTTATTTGAGGTTGCATAGGGCTGCATATTAAGTAACTAGTAAAATGAAAGGTTAAGTAACTTTGAAGCATTTAGAAAGTACCTCTCAGTTTTAGAGGCTTCTAGTAATAGTAGTAGCTTTTACCCTCATCTGTGGCCAAAAGTCTCATGGAACTGACTAGAGGGAGGCGTAACATTTTGGAGGAAGACTAAATTAAGGAGTAACTCACTGAAGGACACATGTCAAAAGGTAAATTGTGGCACGATAAAATTGCAAAGTGTTTATGTGAGCAAACAGCAACACATGAATTGGGCAGCTCCACACTATAAGTGACTTTGAGGTCCTGTTGCGGGAAAACACTAAGCCAAAACCCACCTCTTTATCTGAAATATAGGGTTGACTTATGCATTTATTTTCAAATAAAAATAAAAAGTTAAACTTACTTAAAGAAATTTTCTTGATCACCTCCTTTAGAAAAAATGTTATTTCTTTTAACAAAACACTAGTTTGCTTGTTTGTTGTTTTTAAAGCTCCAGGGACTAGCCAGTACTAGCAAATAAAATCCCTCCATCAAGGTTAGGCTGGTCATGGTGGCTTATTGCCTTTAATCCCAGCACTTTGGGAAGCTGAGGCAGGAGGATCTCTTGAGGTTGGCAGTTCAAGATGGACCTAGGCAACACAGCAAGACCCTTGTCTCTAAAATGAATGAATGAATAAAGTGCAAGACCCTCATCTCTACCATAAATAAATAAATAGAGCCTGGGCAATATAGCAAGACCTTTTTCTCTACAGTAAACGCACAAGCGCATCCTTCAGTTTTAGAAAACAGCAATTACACGTACTGATTTTTGGAACCTGCTCACTGTACCCTCCTCTTCTGCTCTCCCCTTTCCTAGTCCATTCAGCCCCAGGGGTCAGGGTGAGGAAAGAGAGGCCCTGGGAAGCTCTGGGAGCTCATTCTCTCAGCTCCAAGATGGAAGTCTCAACAAGGTGAGTTAGGAGACTGAGAATAGCTGACTCCTTGTTTTATTTCGGGCTCTTTTCCAGGTAGAAACACTTACCTCTGTGGAGACATTTGCTCTGGTGAACATGCTCCTTTTCTTGCTGATTACTAGAGTGGACTCAAAAAAATAAGAGAGGGTGAAGAGTTTAAAAAAAATTTTTTAAACCTATGAGGTACAATTCAGGGTTAGGCATACATGTTCATCATGCAGGTACCTTGTTGATGAGGTGTGTCCCTCACTCCCCTGGCAGTTTCCCACTGCTGCCAATCGCTTTCTTATAGAATTACGATAGTTGTTCAAGGTCCGCCTATGAGTGAGAACATGTGATACTCGGTTCTTTGTTTCTGTGGTAGATCACTCAGTATTATAGAGTCTAAGTCCATCCAAGTTGCTGTGAAGTTCATAGTTTTGTCCTTTATGGCTGCGTAAAGGAGTACTGAGGCAGGATAGCCAGTGCCAGTTAGACATAGATACATTTCTTGTCGGCAGGCTGATGGACGCTGCAGGCAGGCACGTGAATTCGGTGTGGACTCCCAGTCTACCCCAACCCTTCAGCTTGCCAAAGGAAAGCTCCATTAAGGGGGAATCAAAAGGCCATAGAAATGATAATAAGACCACCTTTCCACCCATCAGAGGCAGAGAGATGTAGTGTCTCAGAGTGAGGGTTACCTGGGCTCCACCCTCTTGAGTATATCAATCTTGTGAAGTTGTATCAGGCCTATTGTAAAAAGCAAAAAGGACAGTTTCTCTCATCCATGCCAGCTCTGGCACGTTTCTGTGTCTTTCCCTAATAAACTTTGTTTTAAAACTTTGCTGACCACTGTAAAATTTATTTTAGCGTTGAGTCAGAGAATCCACGAGTTTTACACTGCACCCCACCCAGCATCAATGCCACTTATATCTTTTGAGCTTGATTTGATTTTGACATCTTGACTTCATATTTTGTTGTATAATAATTGATCAATTGGAACCCATACACGTCTTTGTATATTTGTTGATTTCTAGCTTCTCTGAAACTAGCAGAATTACACACTAGAAATTTACAAATGAATTATTAAATAATTTAATAGAATCCTTTTGCTTATCATATGGATTTGCATGTACTTCAGTGAAGTAGGACCCTAGAAACATGAGTATTTATAGCAACTCCAACTGATATCATTTTGATGTAACGCAGGAGTTTTTCATCATTCAGGCCTGCGGAACCACATCAGCAATTCCCAACTCCAAAACACTCTGAAGACTGGTAGCTTGGAGGCAAAACCTGACCTCCCCTAATTTTGTGCAAAACCTGAGAACTGTCAGGAGACTCTTTAGAGCCTCAGTTTATCCCCCTCAGTAAAATTATTCAAATGTTCTACTGTAAAATGTTTTGGATTAGAGGGTGCTGCCTTCGATCTCGTTGAGGGTGTTATTTTACATATGACACATTCTCCTATATTTCTAATATCTGAAAATCCTAAACTGACAAACACATCTGGTTCCAGGGGTTTTAGATAAGGAGCTGTGGGAACTACCACCATCACAAAATAGGCTCCACACAGACGGATGGATGCTATTGTTTCGATGCAAACTTTTTGTTCTTCAAGCCAGGCCCGTTCATCTCATGGGGCATATGCTTGAGTGAAACCATGATATATGCTATCTCTTCCATCCTGTTTTGAGTCAGAAAGGAATTGTGTTGTAGTTTATGCCACTTGAAAACTCACACTTCAGCCGTTGTGTTACATGCAAATCGGATGTGGCTCTAATAGGCTTTATTTTGCTTGTGTCTCACACCAAATGTGCCTTTAGTTTGCTTGTTTGCAAACTAAAGGCACATTTTCACGCCATATGAGTAGGAATTCCCAGTAGTATTCTTTTTGAGCCCCTCCTACTTTACATCCTGAAAGCAGAATGGATGAAATGCCTTGGGGGGAACCTTCTTATCTTTTCTTACCCAGTATTCTCATTTGTTCCCACTGATAAGGGGATGCAGGTTCTCACAGGGGTTGGAGAAGCCGGGCTCTCTTGGAATGGAGACAATTTCATAATCCCAGCGCTTTGGGAAGCCGAGGTGAGTGGATTGCCTGAGCCCGCGTGTTCGAGACCCGCCTGGGCAACTTGGCGAGACCTCATCTCCACAATAAATCAAATAATTAGCCGGGTGTGGTAGCACGCACCTGTAGTTCCAGCTCCTTGGAAGGCTGAGGCGGAAGGTTCGCCGGAGCCCAGCAGGTCGAGGCTGCGGTGGCGGGGAGCGGCCACTGAATCCAGTCTGGGTGACAGAGTGACAATCCAACTCAAAAAAATAAAAAATAAAAAAGCAAGGCCTTTTGTGAGTCCATTCGGTGGCTTGTCTGTTCATATTGCTGACTCCTGGTAAACCATAGAAGCCTCAGGAACCAGAGATGGTCTTTATTTCAAAGTTTTCTACTTATTCTGGAGAGGAAATAGAAGTATCCCATGATAGTATTTAGAGACCAATGTAAACTAAGGAATTAGCTTAAAAAAAAAAAAAAATCCCAGAATGGCCAGCTAACACAATTCAGTCATGTACTGAGCGCCTACCAAATGAAAGACATTGTTCTGTGCTCTAGGATGCAAAAGCAACTAAAACATCTTTTTGAGGGGAAAGGGGAGTATGAAATGTAGTATGAAAATTAAGAGTGATATAAAAGGAAAGGCATGGTTGCTGTAAGAGAGGCGTAGGTCAAGCACCATGGCTTGCCCTTGAGAGAAGAATGAAGTGTGTTCTTGCTAGGAAGATTTGGAGAAGCGTCATAGAGGAGGTAGCACTTGAGTGAACTTCAAGGTGATGAGGCTACAAATCCCCTTTAAAATGTTATTGTCCGGAAATACGAATGAGAAATATCTGAAATTTGAGTTTCAGCTACTAGGTCTCTTTGCAGCAGTGAAACTGATAGGACTTTTGCAAAATGGGGATAGAACACGAGGGTTGGTAAGGTTTTTTGGGGGGGCCACTGAAGCTCTGTGATACTGCAGGTAAACTGTGGTTTCAGTGGAATTTCATGACAACCTTCTTGTGTGTTTATTCCTTTTTAATGTACAAGAAGTACACACTTGGCTTTAGTTGAAAATCAGAAAGTGCCTTAGAACCAATATTTCCTAAAAACAAAATGACTGTGCAGTAAATATGTGCAGTTCTTTGTGTATCAATTATACCTCAATAAAGCTGTTTTTTACAAAACAAAAACAAAAACAAAACTAAAATGGTAGCTGTATTTTGTTCAGAGTCCTATAGTTTGCCACAGTGAAATGAATTTGGTTATAGAGTAGAGCACACGGGAGTTTTTGAGGTAGGTGATAACCCTGACAGAAGCATGCAAATCCCCAAGCCAATTTACTGTATTGTGTCAGAATCAGAATGGAGTCATAGCGAAAACAGGATTGCTCTTAATAAAGGCATAAAACATTTTCTCTCTTTACCAGTTTGCTTTTCTTCAGGTATATTGAAAATTGTTCATATTAGATTTTAGTAAACCACAAACAAGTGCATCCGTTTCTTGTAATTTCAACTAAGTCTTTTTAGTATCTCTGTCCAAATTAATGTAAAGAAACCAATTTATGGATGTCCTTGGCTGAAATTCATAAATAAAGCTAAGAGTGTGAGTGAAAAGAGGAAAGATTTGGCCATCGACGTTCTGTGGACGTATTTACTCTGTGTCAGTAGCTCAGATCAAGTGCATTTTCTCAGAAGTTGTGTGTTTTGAGAGAATGGACTGAGCAGTTTTTCTTTGGAGAGAATGGACTGAGCAGTTTTTCTTTGGTAGTGAACATGCTCTCAACCCAGCAAGCTGTTTATTTCCATAACTTTTCTTTTTGTACTAAAAATCCCCCTTTAAGGACATTTAAAGATCAGAATTAAAATGTGTTTTTAGTACACCATTAAGTTTAATCAAAGCAGTTGGGTCTTTGTAGGTTGATTATAGAACACATACCTGGGGTGGGGGGAGGGGGGCGCTGGCTATCACTTTGTTCAGTCTGCAAAAAGTATAAGCCAGAAAGAGACGACTGGGGTAGAGAGTGCCCTTTATTAAGACCCAGATATCTTTTGAAGGGGTTAAATAGACGCTCCGAATAAAGTCCACACGAAGCATCCCAGTGTTTATGTTATTCATTTAATCAATTAGAGAAAATATGTTTGGAGCTCCGCGGTACCTAACCCTGTGCTTAATAGATGATGGGTGAGATGGCAGAGGAAGAATGAGCATGCAGGGAGGAAGAATTAAAAAATGCCTCTGTGTTACTGTTCCTGATACGGGAAGAACAGAACAAGCACGGATGTGGGACCCATCACGCGCCAGCACGTGTAGTGTGAGCGTAAAGATCGGAAAGGGCCTGATTGTATCACAAACCTTGGTTGGACTTCACCCCCCACTCATCTTTCTTTTTAATTAACAAGAGGCATCTGGCCTTTTAAAAGAGCTAATCTGCTTTATTAATGTTTCATCCACTGAGTCTCAACACGAAATGCACAAATACCTTAGTTTCCCAGCTTGAAAAATGTGAGTCCTCACTTGCTGCTAAAATACAGGCCAAACTTTTCATCTTGGCTTTCATGATCTGGGCCCCACTGCTCTGCCACTCCTAGGACTCACCACCTCATGCCTTGGACTGTATTTTCTTTTTTTTTTTGAGTCGGAGTCTCACTCTGTGGCCCAGGCTGGAGTACAGGGGCATGCTCACGGTCACCGCAGCCTCGACCTGCTGGGCTCAGGCGATCCTCCTGCCTCTGCCATCCGAGGAGCTGGAACACAGGCACATGCCACCACACCTGGCTAATTTTTCTGATTTATTATAGAGATGAGGTCTTGCCAAGTTGCCCAGGCTGGTCTCGAACCTGTGGGTCCAGGCAATCCTCTCACCTTGGCCTCCCAAAGTGCTAGGATTATAGGTTTGAGCCACTGCGCCCAGCCAACATTTTTTTTTCCTTAAAAAATGTTTTTGTTGCCGGGCTCGGTGGCTCAGCCTGTAATCCCGCGACTTTGGGAGGCTGAGGTGAGTGGATTGCCTGAGCCCGTGGGTTCAAGACCCGCCTGGGCAGTGAGACCCCATCTCTACAATTAATCAAAAAATCAGCCGGGCGTGGTAGCGCATGCCTGTAATTCTGGCTACTTGGAAGGCTGAGGCAGAAAGATTGCCGGAGCCCAGCAGGTCGAGGCTGCAGTGGCTGGGAGTGGCCACTGCACTCCAGTCTGGGCGACAGAGTGAGACTCCAACTCAAAAAAAAAAAAAAAAAATGTTTTTGTGTCCTACATCCAGTGAAGACAAACTACTCTTAACTTTATCAGGCCTTGTTTTATAAAACACTAATAAACCCAGTGGTAACTCTATAATTTATTAATATGACAAGTATTTTGTATACTGCTTAAATTTTTAAATCCTAAAAGCAAGGCAATTTATTATTATTGTTGTCATTATCATTGATTTAGTAATATCCTCTGAGAAACTCATTCCTCTTTCAATTTTTCTAAAGTTGCTGTTACTTGGTATGGTTTTCATGTCTATGTGCAATGGTTTTCAATAGGAACTTTTTTTGCATTCTCTGATTATTTTGGTGATTGCTTTTCCATATTTTTATAGGAAACTAACTTGTCATTTTTTTTCTATCATTATCCCTTTGGTCTTTCTTTCCAGTAACCTTTAGCATAAAAAGACCGGTAATCACCGTCAATCTAGAAGCTGTAGTTGGCCTTAAAATTGGCTTTGATTCAATTCTGGTTGGAAGTAACATATTTGAAAAAGAATAGTTCTTGTTTTTGGCACATTTAAGTTGTATATGCCATGGTTGAGTGGAGGCCAGAAAAAAGTTTAGAGTATAAACAAGATACAAAGAAAACATCATTTTTTAAAAGTCTGCTGTAAAAGTATTCTGCAACTCTGCTGAATACGGTTTCCCGTGAGACTCCTTCTCATACCTGAAAAGTTACTATATTTACATCCTTCAAAGATGGTGCCGGTAAAAATTTTGAGTGATGGGAAAAGTCAAGTCTAGGACCGTTTCAAATGCCAAAAAGGGGAAAATGAACTTGTATTCTTTTTTGTATATAAAATAACACCAACAAAAACAAAGCTGAACTACTTTCAGCGTCACGTGAAGTCAGTTCACTGTTTTGTCTTTAGTTGTGCTTGACTAAGGAGGTTGTACTGTTGAACCCGGGACTCTAATGAGAGAGATAGAGACCACAAAGAGCCAGCTCCGATGCAAACACATGAGGGTCTTTATTCAGGCTCGAGTCTGGGCTCACGCCCGAAGCAGCAGCTTCAGGGACGAGAGCCCTGATTCATAATGGCAAGCAGTTTTTATGCACAATTACAGAGGGAGGGGAAAGAACTTTAAACTTGATTTTACATGATT
>NW_007250661.1:277048-320849 GCF_000164805.1 Carlito syrichta
GCCCTTTAAGTTTCCATCCATCCCCAAGGTATGCTTAGGAAAGCTTGTTTGCTTAACATTTACATAACATAACATGGTCATTATGGGACAACAAAAGCCAAACTTAACAAAGTTTTAAATATGAATGCTGCAAACACATACAGTGAATGTGGGGTAGAAAATCATATACTAATTCTGGGAATTTATAAAATATCACAAGCGTATTATAGCAAGGCGGTTTCTTTTATAAAAGTCTTTGTTCCCTGCAGGTTTACATAGCCACTGCGTGTAAATTATCACTGGGATAAAAAACGGTGATAGAGAGCAGCTGGCGCCTCTGAGTCTGCTGCCACCTTGTAGGAATGTCTGAAAGGGGCTTATCGCTTTATCATTTACATCCCGTTGTAAAAGCAGAAGTTAGCCTACTAATTTGGGGCCGACAATGCTTAACCCAAGAGTTCTAAATACAAACACTGCTTACGCCATTATACAATTGGTCACAACCCGGCACCCGACATATGCCTAATTCTACGGGGTCTGAGGTAGGATTTAAAGTACTAACATTTCATAAAATACATGAGGTAGAAATACACAAAATATATAGTAAACATGAGTGGGGATATATGAAATATAGTGAACTAAACTCTACTTTTACAGTAAATAAGTTTCTTGGTTTCTTGGGTCTCTCAATAGCATGCTCTTAACCTAAATCTATTGTTGTCCTCTCAGTACATTTGTGGCAAATTTTTTTTCTCTTTTAATAATCTCAAGCATTTATGATTCTTATCACTGTCACCACTAAAACACTCTTCAATAGGACCTTTTTTTGCGTTCTCTGATTATTTTGATGATTGCTTTTCCATATTCGTGTGGGAAATGTTAACATGTCATTTCTTTTCTATATATCATTATCCCTTTGGTCTTTCTTTACAGTAATCTTTAGCGTAATAAGACCAGTAATCACCATTAATCTAGAAGATGCACTTGGTCTTAAAACTGGCTTTAATTCAATTCTTGTTGGAAGTCCTTCAGTATCTGTATACACACTGATTAAGTGTCTAGTAACCCATGATTTTAACCATACCTTGTATTTAATAGGAGTATACAATCTTGACAGCAGTGGCCCAGGCCAGTCTATAAAGGAATAAAATTCTTGTACCTGTACCCAAACCCTAGTACATGTAGACCTGAAAGTGGGCAGTCTAGGAATGGGAAAACTTCCTTTTTTTTGTTGAGTTGGAGTCTCTGTTGCCCAGGCTGGAGTGCAGTGGCACACTCATGGCCACCACAGCCTTGAGCTGCTGGCTTCAGGTGATCCTTCTGCCTCAGCCTTCTAAGTAGCTGGAACTAAAGATGTGCACTACCGCCCAGCTAATTTTTTAACTGTAGAGACATGGTCTCCCATGTTGCTCAGATTGGTCTCGAACCCTTGGTCTCAGGCAATCGCCTCACCTAGGCCTCCCAAAGGCCTGGGATTACAGACTTGAGCTATTGTGCCTGGCTGGTAAAACTTTTTATAAAAAAAAGAGAAGGGGACGAACCTTCGTTCACCAAAATGCTAGTTTTTATATAAAGAAAAGATCATTTTTCTTCCAGGTAATTTTCCAGGTGTGGCCAAATAAAAGCCCTCCCCTTACCTTAGTAGGTAAAGTGGAAATGGAATATAACTGTTTTGAGTTCCATTTCTTCTACACGTGTATTCAGTGTGCTTGGATCTATTCAGAATTAGAATTTATGAGCCAGGTGAGCTGATCCTGTGTGGGCAGGATTTGGGATAATGCTATCTCAGTGTTTTTGCTTGTAAAGTTCTGTACTGATGATACTAGGTTCTTATAGTCAGACTGCTGAGAGATACACAACACATTATCATTTTACATGTATAAGTCAATCAAACATACTAGAAGATGTTTTCTGAGTTTTCCTTTCCTTCAAAGTAATTTATTATGGGGATAATAGATGATTTGCTATAATTTCTAAGGTAACTTTTCTCATAAAAAATCAGAATCTTCTTTCATATTACATTTTTTAGAATCAAAAGATGTTTTGGTGGAAGTGTAGAAATTATGCAGCATGTTTGGATAGAATAGAGATGCATTAATTTGTTACAAATGTTTATTGAACACCTTCTACAGAATGAATGAAGCTCCCAAGAAAATACTACCAAAAGTTCTTTTATTTGGAATATTTATTTCCATTACATAAACAAAAATCGGTAGCGCAGAGTCAATGCCATATAATAGTTATTAATGTGGTTGAGATCTTTGAAAATCCTGGCTTCACAGCAAAATTCAAGAGGGGCTTGCTTTATATTTTTTTAAGTCAATAAAAGAGAAACCATGGATTTGGTTGATGCTGTATGAATATTGTGCTAGACCAGCTGTGCACTTTATGAAACTTGGAAAGCCTAGATTGTTTGGTAATTTTACTGAGACACAAACAAAAACAAACAGGCAAACACTAATATTCTGTAACACAGAGATACTATGAGCCTGACAGGATTAGTGTCAGGATTAGAAAAAAATATACAAAGCGCATAATGTGGTGTCTGGCCCATAGTAACTATTGTTGTTAGAACTGGGGTCCAGACAAGCCCTGGAACATGGCAACTGCAGAAGAAGCTAGAACACCTTTGAGCAAAGATTTGGTAATGGCCTAGGCTTTATTCATTCCCATACATTCTGACTCATTTGGTGATTTCTGGTAGAGTGTAGGGTTCCCCTTCTTCCTTCACCTACTTGAGGCCAGACATGGATTTGATTTTGAGCGGAGAGTTGAGCTGAGTGCACGTGTCCCTCAGATGACATTGACTTCTTTGAAGCTACAGGCGGTGTAGGGTCACAGAATAGCTAGCGTTGCTGTGACAGTCAGTAAGCAAATATAGACAGGTCTTTGATGTCCTTTCCCATTGAGTGTGATGAGGAAAATGCTAGTATCTGCATAAAGGAGTCTTCAGAAGTTACGGGTGGAAGACTGGTTAGTCTAATCCAGGTGTTTGTCATCTAAATAGCTACCATTAAAAAAATTATTTTATTCTCTTCTTGTCAATTAGTTTCTAAAATATGTATACACATGTATAACTTCCCTTTTTTTAGTTTGTGTTAAATACATATATACTTTTATTTCTTTACCTTTTTATTTTGAAATAATTATTGATTCACAGGAAGTTACAAAATAGTACAGAGAGGTCTCTGTGTCCTCTTCATTCAGTTTCCCCTAATGCTCCATCTTATGTAACTTTAGAACAATACCAAAAACAGAAAATTGACATTGGTATGATGTGTGTACATCGCTCTGTGACATTTTATTCTATGTGTATATTTCTGTGGCCACCGCCATGATCAAGATACAAAACTGTTATAGCAACACAAAAATCTCCCTCAACTAACCCCTGTATAGGCATACCAACCTTCCACATGCCACCATCCCTGACTTCTGGCAGCTACTAAATAGTTTTCATCGCTGCAAGTTTACCGCTTCAAGAATATCATATGAATGCTATCATATGGAATGTGGCCTTTTGAAATGAGCCTTTTCACTAGTAAAATGCCCTTGAGAGTCACCTAAGCTTTTGAATGCATCACTAGTTTGTTCCATTATATTGATGACTTGTATTCACGGCCCCAGTTTAGCCATTTGTCCACCGAAGGCTATTGAGTTCTTTCTGAGTTTTGATTCTTATTCATAAAGCTGCTGTGACCATTTGTATGCAGGTTTTTGTGTGAGACTAAGTTGTCCCTTTTCCAGGATAAATGCTAGGGAATGCGATTGATTGCCGGGCCATAAGTGTATGTTTAGTTTTTAAAGAAACTGCAAAACTATGTTCTAGAGTGACTGCCTTTTTTTATTTTCACCAGAAATGTACGAGATTCCGTTTTCCTGCTTCCTCATCAACACTTGTTGTCATTACAAGTTTTTCTGTCAGCCAGTCCCTGATAGGTGTAGTGGGATCTCACTGTGGTTTTAAGTTTGCATTTTTCCTGATGGCTAGTGGTTTTGAGACTCTCTTCATGTGTTTGCTATTTGTATATTTTCTCAGATAAAATTTCTGCTTTGTATATTCTCTTTGATAAAATGTGAGGGCAAAATGTATCTTAGTGTCTTTGGCTCGCTTTCTTTTTCCTTCCTTCCTTCCTTCCTTCCTTCCTTCCTTCCTCCTTCCCCCCTCCCTCACTCCCCCCTCGCCCCTCTCTTCTTTCTTTCTTTCTTTGTCAGAGTCTCACTCTGTCACTCAGGCTGAAGTGCAGTGGCACGCTCACAGCTATCCCAGCGTCAGCCTGCTGGGCTCAGGTTATTCTTCCACATCAACCTTACAAGTAGCCAGAACTACAGGCGCATACTACCACACCCATTTAATTTTTTAAATTTATTGTGGAGATGAGGTCTCACCGAGTTGCTCAGGCTGTTCTTGAACCCATGGGCTCAGGTAATCTCATCTCGGCCTCCCAAAGTGCTGGGATTACAGGCTTAAGCCACCACACCTGGCTCCGCATTTTCTAATTGCATTGTTTGTCTTTTTACTATTGAGTTTTGAGAGTTGTTTACATACACTAGAAATTAGTTGTTTATCAGATATATGACTTGCAAATATTTTTTTCCTGTCTGTAGCCTTTTAGTCTTTGTAGCAAGGTTTTTCAGAGGGCAACGTTTTTAATTTTGATGAAGTTCAATTTGTTACTTTTAAAATTTTATTGATTTATCATGTCTAAGGACTCTTTACCAAGCACTAGATGCCAAAGATTTTTTTCTATATTTTCTTCCAAAAGTTTCATAGTTTTATGTTTTACACTTAAATCTATGATCACTTTTGAGTTAATTTTTATTTTTTAAATTAAAAAAAATTTTTTTTTGAGTTGGAGTCTCACTCTGTCGCCCAGACTGGAGTGCAGTGGCCGCTCCCGGCCACCGCAGCCTCGACCTGCTGGGCTCCAGCGATCCTTCCGCCTCAGCCTTCCAAGGAGCTGGAATTACAGGCGCGCGCTACCACGCCCAGCTGATTTTTTGATTTATTGTAGGGATGAGGTCTCGCTGCCCAGGTGGGTCTCGAACCCCTGGGCTCAGGCAATCCACTCACCTCAGCCTCCCAAAGGCGCGGGATTATAGGCTGAGCCACCGAGCCCAGCTTTTGAGTTAATTTTTATATAAAGTATGTGGTTTAGGTTGTGGTAATCAGAATTCTAAGTTGGTTTCCAAGTCTTTCCCTGTGGTGTAAATCAACCCTCTCCTCTCAAGGGTGCGTGACTCCAGTAAATGTACCAATTTTGTGATCTCCTAATCAAAGGAGGTTACCCTGACGGGCCTTGACCGAATCAGGTGTGTCCTTTCAAGAAGTGTCAGAGATCCCCTTCTGCCAGCCTGGCGGAAAGCAAACAGCCATGCTGAAAAAGGAGGGAGCCCATTTGGCAAGGAACAGAGAATGCCCTTTAGAAGCTCAGCATGGTCCTGGCTGACTGCTAGCAAGAAAATGGAGACTTCTGTCCTACAATGGCAAGTTAGTGAATTCCGTCAACTTGAATGAGCCTGGAAGAGGACTCTGCACCTCAGATGAGACTGCAGCTCCAAGTAATACCTTGATTTCGGCCTGGCAAGACCCTGAGCAGAGGACCCCGCTGACCCATGCTGGACCCCTGACCCACGCGAGTTAGGAAAGAATGGTTGTGTTGTTTTAAGCCATTAAGTTTGTGGTCATTTGTTGTGCTGCCATACAGGTTTTGGTATCCTAGAGTGAAATGCTGCTTTTGTGCTTATATGTAGATAGAGATTTTGATGATTGGGACTGATATCTGGGTGTGAGGGAAAGAGAAGGGACATACACACTGTCAGGCACGTGGGTTGATGGATTATCTTCTAGTTGTGGAAGCTTCCTCAACCTCTGCTCTGCTTTTCTGCCTCTGGGGTCCTTACTGTTTTGATCTCTGGAGACCAGCACAGCTGCCATCACCCTGCTCAGCCCTAGTAAGGGAAGAGCCAACTAGCTCAGTTCCTTCCAGTGTACCTATACAGCTAGTCACCCAAGGCTACGGAGGCGTGCTCTCCCAACTTTTTAAATTGCATGCTTATTTTTGAGACAGCGTCCCCGATAGACATATATTTATTCCTTAATATCTTGGGTATACATGTGTTATTGTTAAATATATTCGATAGCATAAAACACAGAAAAATAGACATTTTTGAGAGATACTGTTTTAAAAGATCTTAAGAGAAAGATTGAAAAGTAAATATAAAAACTGTGGAGACAGTAAAAGAGATGGATGGTCGCTAGGAGTTAAGGGGAGGGAAGGATGAATCTGCAGAACACAGAGGGTTTTTAGGGCAGCGAGACTGTTTTGTCTGATGCCATAATGGTGAATACATGTCATTATGCATTCATCAAGCCCACAGGATGTACAACACCAAGAATGAGCCCTAATGTAGACTGTGGACTTTGGGCGATAATGACGTGTCAACACAGGTTCATTTCACTGGCAACAAATGTGCCACTCTGATGGGGATGTGGGTATGGAGGAGACTTTGTATGTGTGGGGGCAGAGGGTATATGGGAACTCTCTGTACTTTCTGCTCAATTTTTCTGTGACCCTAAAACTGCTCTAAAAACAGTCTATTAAGAAGGTAAACATGATAAACAATGAAACCTATATGTGGAAGTTATGCGACTTTTCCCCCCATTTTTACTCATTTTGGAACCTACTGAGTATGCGAGATAACAGATGCTACCTTATTTATAAAGTAAGACATGAAATTTTTCTTTACTATAGATTGACCCTGGCGCCTTCACTTGGCTAATTTATTAGACATTAATGTGTCCCGTAAGGAATGTCGAAGGACGAGTGGGAGACTTCTGCAATACAGAGGGGCTGGGAGTGGTATCTTAGTCATTTATTAACTATATGTATGTACCCATTAAGTGACTTTACGAAGTAAATTGAATTAATAGTGCAGTCTTTGCTTATTTGTTTGTTTGTGTTGGAGTCTCACTCTGTCTCCCAGGCTGGAGCACAGGGGGGCAGTCATCACTCACAGCAGCCTGACACTTCTGGGCTCAAGCAATCCTCCCGCCTCAGCCTCCCAAGTAGCTGGGACGAAAGCCACATGCCAGCATGCCCAGCGAATTTTTTCATTTCATTAAATTTAAAGATATTTTGTAGAGACAGGGACTCGCTTTGGTGCGCACACTGGCTTGAACTTCTGGTTTCAAGTGATGCTCCTGCCTTGACCTCTCAAAGTTCTGAGATTATAGACATGAGCCACCACTCCTGGCCAGTGCAGTCTTTACAATAAGATAAGAGATAGCTTTTAAAGTCTTCTGTATAAAGTTCACTGTTTTTCTTGTGGCAAAGTGCTTCCAAAGTGCTCTTGAACCTGAGTATGAGTTATTCAGTGTTCTTTCACAAAAAGAGAAGTGTTACTAATCTCTAGAACTTTGGATGGCAAGTGGCTACCAGAAGCCTTCTAGCTAGAAAATATTAAATACACTTTGTCACTTCAAAGTAAAGTGACATTTGTAAAAAACATAAATACTAGCTGCTCTATTGGGGTTTTGCAGAGAAAGCATTATTTGGAAATGTTTCTAGCATTATGGACTTTTTTCTCAAAATGATGGAAATCTATAAAAATTTATGCATGTGCACATACAATTTCAGAAGTACAGCATCTCTTGAAACTTTGTTAAAAATATAAGATATATTTAGCATGAAATGTTTTTGTCAAAGAACAATTGGTTAATTCAGGAAGTTGTATAATACCAACTTTCAATGAAAATGTTTGTTTAATTGATAGGAAATATGAGTGCCATTATTTAGTAAACACAACCAATGGTGTTCTTCTGACATTTGCTGGTTTTTCTTTTTGAATTGGAGTCTTACTCCGTGGCCCAGGCTGGAGTGCAGTGGCACACTCGTGGCTACCCCAGCATTGACCTGCTGGGCTTTGGCGATCCTTCCACCTCAGCTTCAGCCTTCCAAGTAGCTGGGACTATTGTAGAGACGAGGTCTCACCAAGTTGCCTGGGCTGGTCTCGAACCCGCAGACTCAGACAATCCACTCGCCTTGGCCTCCCAGAGTGCTGGCATTACAGGCTGAGCCACTGAGCCCGGCCATGCTATTTGCTGTTTAACCATCTATCATAAGGGTGGTGGGCATGGGGACTCAGAATTATACCTCCAAATTGTTATATCACAGCATTATACAAGTTTTTTTTAAAAAAATAATAAAGCATATCTAGTCATATTTCTTTCACTAAAAATCATGAATCATAACTTTGTATTGAGGTTGAAGGGTTTCAGGGCTAATTATAAAGCAAGGCTAAGCCCTTCTCCCCTGTCCTATAGCTGTTTATGCCAAGCTCCAAGCCCTCCCATAGCTGGTCCCACAATTACAGAATGGTTCTCTTGTTTTTGGATAGAGTTTCTCTAAAATTTTGTTTCTGGTCCTTTCTACTTTCCATTGCTTACTGATTCCTCAGAATTCTTCTCAGCTGATCTCACTCTTAGCAGCTTCCATGTGAACATGCCCGCAGGCACACACACGTGTGCGTGCCCAACTCCATGTGGGCAAACGAGGATTATGGCAGTCTGCCATTCTGATAGTCTCATGCACAGCTCTGTACTGGAATGGGATGTCAGGAGGAAGCAGGGATAGTGTGGGCAGGGTCAGAAACCAACCATCAAACTAGAGTCCAATTCCAGGTCTCAGACTGGAACTTGGTTGGGGTTAATGCTGTTTGCAAACAGACCCTTTGCATCTCGTTGCCTGCTATGTCCTTACAATAATAAAATGTTATTAAAATATTGGAATGAAATTAAGCCTATGAAATGAGCAACCTTTTCAGAATAACTTTTTGATAATGAAGAAAATGAAATTTCATTTATTCCAGGTGCCAATGAACAAAACTACAACCATATTATCATTGTGAGACTTACTTTCTTAGGAATAACATCATAAATATTAACTTTTATTATCCATTAAGTAACTGTTCATTAGCCTTTAAATATTTTTGTGTTTGAAAGGATTTTAATATATTAAATATGTATAGAACATCTTATATTTAAGTAATTTGTATTATGTCTAATAATTCCCCACAGAAATATTGCATCTTTCTTTTTATGAGTTAAAACAATGATTTTCCTAATTTGATATCATTTTCATTATTAGAGCTAACATTTACCTGAGTGTTTGCTATGTGCCAGGTAGCTTAAGGTTTTTATGTATTAATAATATTCATATAATTTCCACAAAACTTTATAAGGTAGGAATTATAATCGCCATTGTGAGAACTTATTATATTTCACATATTTAATATATCGGGCATATCTATTTTATATGATGTATTCATATAGCATATAGAAATGAGGTATATCCTGGGTACCAGGTCCACTACCAGGAGTAGAAAGGAGTTGCTAGAAGCTTAAACCTCACCTGCATGCAATCTACTTATGTAATACATTCTCATATGTACCTCACAACGCTAAAATTTTTAAAAAAATTTTTTAATTAAAAAGAAAAGAAAAAAATATGTTTTGCAAAAAACCCAGAAATGGAATATATCCATAATTATATGATAAATTGAAATGTCAGAGATTTTTGCTTCCCAGCTGCATACTCAGAAACATAGATAAAAGATTTAATATTTTGGCATGTAGGCCTTATGATATTTTCCACTAATTTTTTTTCTCCTAGCGTTAGTTCCCCAGCGATACCATTGTCCCTGATGTTCAATTTTAAAGTCAGTCTAAACTACATAATATGCACATAACACATTGTATAAACAGTAGTCTAGTTCCCAAGTGACATTCACCTATCTGTAGCTCAAATTTTTATATTCTAAAGCACATATACTTTTCCTTAAAATATAAATGTGGAATTTGGTATGTTTGCATTCTCTCCTCTTGTTACTGTCAATTATAAACACTATAGATTATCTCTAAAACAAAGGCTATTGTCCAGAAACTGTCTTTTGTTCTGTTACTCATATAACTAGGTAAGCCCCACTGAGATACAGATCTCACTGCATGGTATTATCAAAATCCCTGGGGCCAGAGATGGGACGTGATAAGTTCTCACATTCTGGACATGCTGTACACAGTATTGTGTTGTTCAGTCATCATTTTCTGATGTAAAATGGTGTAATATTTTAATACTGGAGCAGGGTATGTTTTAAAGGGTTAGACTTTAGGAAATTGATGCAGAAGTCATTAGATGCTTACTTCCCCTCCCTCCTACCCCCTCAGTTGATTCAGACTGTCATTTCCATTTCTTCTACCAATCTGATACCTTTCTTTTATATTAAAGAGTTGAATTTTTCACGGGTGTTCTTTACTACGTAGTTTGGGTCACTTTTTAATACTGGAAGTTAACATTCTTTATTCCTCAAAAGATTTGTGACTTCTTTGAATAACTTTGACATTTGACTTGGGATTCCTGGTCCCTTATCTCATGGAGAAGATAAATAAACTTATAAAAATGAGAATTTTGTTCATGCATGTATGTGTGTGTTTCAACCATCTATTTCTCTGTACAGTCTGTATTTTAGCATCCTGCTACAAGCTGTATGTGCAAATGAGCGGCAGAATCACTCGTTTGAATGTTATCGTTTTACTCTTTTTTCTTCAAAATATAATACTTAAAAATTAGTATATTGTTTGGAGAGGAGCCATTGCTAAGACAGGGTAGGAAATAAGTATTTCAACTATAATGGTAAATAGTAACAAAATATTGGCGGTATTAGGGGTGTAACAACTTAGTGGTATAGAATTTCTTTTTGGGAGTGATGAAATGTTTTCAATTTTATTGTGGTCATGGTTGCACAATATACTAAATATACCTTTAGTATATACTATAATATACTGAAAGCTATTACATTGACACATTAAATAAATGTTGTATGGTATAAAATTATATCTAAATAGAGCTGTTAAAAGTGTTGATACAATGGTCTGATTAAAAAAACATGACATTGAAAAAAGAATCAAGAGAGACGTGACATAGTAAGAAACATATATGATGTAAAAGTTTCTGATGTTTTCCATATTTTTGAAACTCAGGAGTATATTTTGTGTTAGTATTAGGTATAAACTTACCTTGAAATGATTCAAGGTAGATTAGAACATGTGAGATGCTCCCTGACAAGAGGTCGTACTGTGCCCTCTATTTTTTTTCTTCTTTTCTTTTTTCTTTTTTCTTTTTTTTATTCTCTTTTTTAAAAAAATTATTTATTTATTTTTTATTATGAAGTTGTGGGGTACAGTTAAGGGTTAGGTATACAATTGCGTTTCATTCAGGCCCCCTGTTGATATGGGGTGTTTCCCCGTTCCCAGACAGATATTTGCTACTGTTAATCCCATCTCCCTCCCCCCACCATAGTTTCCCAGTACTGTCGGTCATTTTTGTATAGTATTGCATTGGATGTTTAAGGTCCATTATATGATTGAGAACATGTGATACTCGGATCTTTGTTTCTGTGAGAGGTCACTCAGTATCATAGACTCTAGTTCCATCCAGGTTGCTGTGAAATTCATGATTTTGTTCTTTTTTATGGCTGCGTAGTATTCCATCGTGTATATGTACCACATTTTTTTAATCCAGTCCTCTTTTGACGGGCAGCATGGCTGTTTCCAGGTTCTTGCTATTGTGAACAATGCTGCGATAAACATGCGTGTGCAGGTATCTTTTTTATAGAGTGATTTGTGTTCTTCAGGATATATTCCCAGTAGGGGGATTGCGGGGTCATATGGGAGGTTGGTATTTAGAGCTTTTAGGAATCGCCACACTGCTTTCCACAGAGGTTGCACTAGTTTACACTCCCACCAACAGTGTAGAAGTGTTCCCTTTTCACCACACCCTCTCCAGCAGCTGTTATTTTTTGACTTGTTGATAATTGCCATTCTGACTGGGGTTAGGTGGTATCTCAGTGTGGTTTTGATTTGCATCTCCCTGATGATTAGTGAGGTTGAACATTTCTTCATGTGTTTGTTGGCTGCTCGGATGTCTTCCTTTGTGAAGTGTCTGTTCATATCTTTTGCCCATTTTATAATGGGGTTGTTTGTTTTTTCTTTTCAGCACGTTTGAGTTCCTTGTAGATCCAGGATGTTAAGCCTTTGTCAGACCTGGAGTTGGCAAATACTTTTTCCCAGTCTGTAGGCTGTCTCCCTGCTCTCTTGATGGTTTCTTTGGCTTTGCAGAAGCTTGTCAGTTTAATAAGGTCCCACTTGTCTATCTTCTCTCTTATGAGCTGTGGGTTTTGGGTTTTGTTCAGGAATTGGATGCCAGTTCCGATTTCCATGAGGGTATTTCCTTCATTTTCTAAGGTTCTTATGGTTTGAGGTTTTACATTTAGGTCTCGAATCCATTTAGAGTTAATTTTTGGGTATGGGGATAGATAAGGGTCCCGTTTCAATCTTCTGAATGTGGTCAGTCAGTTTTCCCAGCACCATTTACTGAAGAGGTACTCCTCTCCCCTGTGATAGGTGGCGGAGGCTTTGTCGAAGATGAGTTGGTTGAGGAATTCAGGTTTTGCTCTGGAATCTCAATTCTATTCCATTGGTCTATATGGCTGTTCCTGTACCAACACCAACTTGTTTTAATTATTATATTTTTTCTCTTATGAGCTGTGGGTTTTGGGTTTTGTTCAGGAATTGGATGCCAGTTCCAATTTCCATGAGGGTATTTCCTTCATTTTCTAAGGTTCTTATGGTTTGAGGTTTTACATTTAGGTCTCTGATCCATTTGGAATTAACCTTTGTGCATGGGGATAGATAGGGTTCCTGTTTGTCTTCTGCATGTGGTCAGCCAGTTTTCCCAGCACCATTTACTAAATAGGTTCTCCAGTGCCCTCTATTTTTTTATGCCTAGAGCTTTGCTTCTGCTTTTTCCCCCCCCCAACTTTTAAGTTGAACTAAGTATGGTTAATAATCCGTTTATTAGATTAGATGTTAAGATCATATTTTCCCAAATGTCTTCATCCTTTCCTACAAGGTGTTTTATGCCAACTTATGGCTTCAACTTTCAATGTATCTTTTTGAATTTTTGTTTAATCATTCATTCTTTCTTCAAAACAGTCAATAATTCAGGCAGTCGTTCAAACAAGCACTCGCCATGGGCCACTCTCATTCCTGAAGCTACAGAGGTGTACAGGGGGGATCCCCCCCAAAAAACCCCAGAATTTTGGAGGTTGGGCCCCTTGTAGTAGATTTGGAATTTGTTCCTCTGAATCACATTGTCAACCCAGAGTTTTTATCTGGAAGTTTTGAGAAGGTAATGATTTGTGGAAGACATGTCCTGAGTTGTGGCGAACAGGGAACTGATTCTTCACCATCACAACTACCTGCCCAGTACCTGCCCGCACCACGGGGAGTGCTTAGCGTTTTTGACCCCGAACGGCATGAACCTTGTGCCCCACCCTCTGTATCCACCTACTCTCACCCCAGCGCCTTGTTTGTTTGTTTCTGCGTTTGAACGACAGTCAATATCTGTCTGGGGACGGGGAGTCACCTCTTATCGACAAGGGTGCCTGAACGAAGCGTATTTGCATACCTAACCCTTAACTGTACCCCACAATATCAAAATAAAAAATATTGATTATGAAAAAAAAAAAAAGAAAAAGTCCTCAAAGAGAAATGTTTTGCCGATGTGGGAGAGGTGAAACAAAAAACGGCAGAAGCACCAGAAGCCATCAAAATCGACAAGTTCGAAAACTGTTTTGAGCAGTGGAAAAAGTGTCTCCGTCGGTGTATTGCATCAAGAGGAGAGTACTTTGAAGTTGACTGTAGCTTAAATGTGTAAGGATAAGCGCACACTTTTTAATGAATAAATACTGGTTTTCTTGGATCCCCCCTCAAGCAGGTACAGTATCTGGCCTTAAGGAGTTCCTCAGTCTAGTAAAGAAGATAACATGTAAACTAATTTCTGCCAAAGTAATAAATGCAATAGTAGAAGCAGGCTGAAGGACCCACAGAATCAGGGTACAAGGTGACACTTCTTTTGGGGGGCTCACAAGAGAGTTTTTAAAAGAGATTATATCTGAGCAGGATTTTTTAGCGCAAGTAGGAATTTATTAGGCAAAAAATTCTGATTTTTTTTACCCTCACCTAACAAGTAACTAACTTCCATTTGGCAGACAATTATGTACACAGTTTCTTACTCTTTATTCACTAAGTTATTTTTCATATGCATTCAGAACAGCTCAAATACCTACTCTCTCAAAGCTTTCCCAATTCATACCCTTTAGATTGAATGTAGTTTGAAAATTCTCAGACTGTCTACCATTGTACTAAGTTGTGGCTGTGGTAGGAATATTTTTTCTTGTAAATAATATAATATTTTTGAAACTGTCTTTGAGATGTTTGCTTTTATTTTGCTATACTTGAGGTATTTTGAAAGATTCTTTAAAAAGACATATTAATATCCTGGACTTAAAATTCACTACACATTGCTTTAGAAGAAAAAGTCTATAAAATATGATTAAACTGTGCTACGATTCCCAAAATACTGTATTATTTAGGGGGTAGTAAGTTACCAGCATTTGCTTGTGTTATTTATTTTATTATACATAGTATAATGTGAGGACATTCCTGTGATATATGAATGAACATAATTATACTTTTCTGACACAATTGGGATCACATTATTTACTCTTAAACAATCACAAGATTATTTTATCTCCTCTGTTCCAAAACATTTGTTTTTTAAGTGGATTGAAAATATTACTAACTCAGCACATTTTGAAATACTTTGTTTGTATATCCATCTGCTGTGTCTCTCTTTAGATTGAAATTTAGGTCAAATTACAACTTGAATTCAACTTTACTACAGAAAATAAGTGTGCCATCTTTAAAAACAGCATTCTAAATTTTAAGCACAACAGATCAAAGTACATCTTATTTAAATTAATCCTCTGGAATGAAGTCTCAATTATTTTCTTCCAAACTTTCTAAAATAGTCACTGTTCTCAATATAAAATGTGAGGTTTAGCTTTATTATTTTAAAGAAAGATGAAAAGTTGTTTATTCTAAAATTTTAATGATTTTGCTCTCAATTTATGGAGATTCTCCGTTGGGGACAGCTTTATTTGAATTGTATGTGACATTATTTTTATTTCTTAAGGCTATGCTTAAAAGTTTCATGGATGTCTACCAGCTTGCAAGTGCTAGAATCACTACATTAGAGAAGGAAATGACATCTCATCGAAGTCACATTGCAACCTTGAAATCAGAACTTCACACAGCCTGTTTACGTGAAAATGAAAGTTTACAATCAGTAAGTCCTTGTCTAACAATATTTTTCTTTTCCTTGACTCTTGGGTTCAATTTACATTTATATTTTTAATGCTCATAAGCTCACTCACCAATGTATATAATTTTGGATAAGTGATCAGTCAAGTGACATAAAATTATTAGTGTGAAGAAAAATTTGAAGGAAGAAAAGCAATTAAATTTTTCTATTGCATCATGTATAAAGATATGCATATTGTTATCAATGCTAAAACACGACATCAAGACTCCTTTGTGTTTGGCAGTGCAACTGACAGTTGGATATGGCAGTATGCAAAGTTAAAGCTTGCAACTGTCTGAAGATTCAGTGTGTCCCATTAAGACAGAATATTATTAATTATGCGTATAACCAAAATGGTAATTAGAACATGTGATTATTCTCTGTAGAAAACTAGACTTATCCATAATACATGCCTAGCTAAAGATGCATGTTGTGATTCATCTGTATGATTAAAATTCAGTTTCAGCAGTTATTTTATGTCTTAAAATTTTAGCCCGTAATGAAATTTGGGCTCATTTAAGACTAAAAAAATTTTCTACATTTGAAATATGTGTTTGGGGAGTTTTTAAAAACTGAATATATTTGTGACATAAAGGAATAAGTAAACATTTAGACTTCTTTCTCAAAACTGGTATGTCAACATTGAGATTCAGAGTTACCAATAATTGGAATGTCTTTTTTCTTTTTTTAGTTGGATGACAGTGGATCGGGGTGACTTGTAAGGAAAAACCGTGTCATTTGCCATTCAGCTGTTGACCCATTTGGTCATAAAAAAGAATAAAATCCTGAAAAGGAGTTAGCATTAAGGCGAATAGATTCCTGGCTGTGGTTTGGTTCTAGACCTCTTCGGGTCTTCATCAAGTGTCAGTGTCCCCATGAAGCCTTTATAACCAGGGTCTTCAAAATCACAACCCCCACACCCCTCAAACACTCTATGTCTCTGTCTGTCTTTTGCCTCATATTGCCTGCCTTCCAACTTCCTTGTTTCATTTTTTCCACTCTAGCACTTCTCATCAACTGACATATGTTATATTTTGTTTATTTGCTTATTGTCTGCTTGCTCCCTACCCTCAGTAGAATATAAGTTCCATAAAGACAAGTGATAACTTAGAGTCTGCTCATTATACTTTTGTATCCTAATGCATTTGTTAATTAGCTAGAGCCATTTCACACTGTATACATACAAAGCTCTGCTTCTCAAACTTTTTTCCCCTTTTGAACATGTCTGTAGTATATGTTCGTCATATCATGTGTAAGAGGTGGTTCACCCTGGCTTTGATCCTTGGGGGGGAAGATAAGAATAATATGAAAAAATCCCCCCCTGAGATTCTGATATATCCTTTTAGGAGAATGCTGCCCAACTCCATGTCTCTACAGGATGTATGTTCTTCTGTCTTTTTCCTTGTGGAGTATGACTATTTTTAAAACAATAATACATTTGTCTAATAATTTTTATTTTTCAAGACATTTGTGTATGTATTTTCTAACCTGAACTTCTTAAGGACTCTCTAAGGTAGAAGAGCAGGCTATCGTCTTCGTATTCCTTAGATGAGAGGCAATATTGTTTGGTGGATAAGAGCATGGGCTTTGAAGTTATACCCATGAGAAGTACTGTCAAGTGTAAATAACAGAGAACTGACACGACTTAAAGAAATAGAGGCGTGCAGATTTCTTTTCAACATGCTAATTTTATTTCCTTTCGATATATATCCAATATTGGGATCTCTGGATTATATGGTAGTTCTGTATTTAATTTTTTGAGGAACCTCCATACTGTTTTCCATAGTGGCTGTACTACTTCACATTCCTACCAAAAGTGTACAAGACTTCTTCTTTCTCCCCATCCTCACATTTATTCTTTGTCTTTTTTGATAATAGCCATCCTGATGGGAGTGAGGTGATATCTCATTATTGTTTTGATTTGCATTTTTCTGATGATTTTTCATATACCTGTTGTCCATTTGTGTGTATTTGTTTGAGGAATGTTTATTTCAAATATTTTGTCCATTTTTAATTGGGTTATTTGTCTTCTTGCTATTGGATTCCTTGTATAGTCTGGATATTAACCCCTTGTCAGATGGTTAGTTTGCAAATATTTTCTCTTGTTCTGTAGATTGTGTTTTTCTTTTGTTACACAAAGCCTTTTTAGTTTGATGTAATTCCATTTGTCTATTTTTACTTTTGTGAACTTTAGTTTTGAAGTCATATCCAAAAAAGAAAAAAACCACATCTAAACCAATGTCATGGAGCTTCCCCCTATGCTTTCTTCTAGTAGATGCATAATTGTGAAACCTGCACTCCCTTTTTTATTGCGTCACTATTCACAATAGCCAAGATATGGAACCAACCTAAATGTCCACCAGTGAATGGATAAAGAAAATGTGATACACATATATATGACATATATCTTTATAAATGAAGATGTAGTATATACATGTACCACATTTCTGTGATATATCTATTGATGATAGATAGATAACAGTACTATTTAGTCATAAAAAAGAATGCCATTCTGTCATTTGCAACAACATGGATGGACATACGTTAAGTGAAAAAAGCCAGGCACAGAAAGACAAATACTGCATGATTTCACTCATAAGTAGACTCTAAAAAAGTTGATCTCATAGAAGATTAGAACAGATTGGAGATTACTAGAGACTGGAGTGATTAGAGGATGGGGCGATGGGGAGATATTACTCAAAGGACATATAATTATAGTTAGATAGAAGAAGTAAGTTCAAGAGATCTGTTGGACATCATAGTGACTATAGTTAATGAAGACATACTGTATTCTTGAATGTGGATGTTATGTGTTCTCACCACAAAAATGATAATTTTGTGAGGTAATGCATTTGTTAATTAGGTAGAGCCATTTAACAATATATATACTTCAAAACATGTTGCTTGTGGTAAACACATACAGTTTCATCTGTCAATTAAAAAATAGAGGATTTTTATTCTCTTATAGCAAGAAGTCTAGAAGTAAATGGTTATTGCCACTAATTTAGTGGCTCAAATACTTTGTCATTTTCTCTGCCACTCCTTCATTGTCAAGTAGCCCAGATCTAGGATTTGCTGTCACATTCAAGTCAGAAGGATGGAATAGCCCAACAATATCTGCTGTATATATGACATGTATCTTTATAAAGGCTGGTCTTGAACCTGTGGGCTCAGGCAATCCACTCGCCTCGACCTTCCAAAGTGCCGGGATTATAGGCTGAGTCACTGAGCCCGGCCTTGAAACTATTTTTTCAGAGGTCAACACTAATTTTATTCTTGCTCTGTTCATTAGTTCCTTCTCTTCCCTTTAACCTATATGCAACATAGGAGGCTTTTCACTACTCCTTTTTTCTTTGAACAGCATCTCCTTTGTTCACTTGTGTCCACTTTTCCTTTGTTGACTCCTGGGCCTCTACTTTTTATGAATATACATATATATATATAATGTGTCTTCCAAGATGTGTATAGATAGATATAAATATGTAGACATATCTCTATATGTATGTTGAAAGTCTTTTCCTTTAAAAATATTTTTATATATTCAAATATTTGCATATTTTTAAGAAAGGAAGGCCTTCCAAAGAAGCTCCAAACAAATTTCTGCTTGTGTCCCATTAGCTGGAAATAGGCCACGTGTTACCCACAGAAGTCAGATAGGTTTGGATTCACATTCTAGTTCTGTCAACTGCTAACCATAGAACTTGGATCTCAGAGGTTGTTATCTTTAAAATGGAAACAGTGGTTCTGCTACCTAATAGAGATGTTGAGTGGTTTAGTGAGAAGTGTTAAAATACTTCAGACTTTGTCTCATACTTAGTCCCCAAAAAGTCAGCTGTTATTTATGTCACCGTTATCTCAATAGAATGTAATTGGATTACCCCACAGGAAAAGATTATCTACTAACCTTACACTTTCAGCTGCAAACTTCATCATTTTTGTTCTGCTTCCTGCCATAGCTTTGAGTGTGACTCCTGCTCTTTGATGACCATCAGTGTATTCCAGTGACTCAGCTCTTAGCTCTCTGCAGCCTGTCTTCCTCTCCGTTCACTGACACTTTCTTAAAAAGTAGTCCATTTCTGTATACCTTGTATGCTAACATTCCATTTACTCCAGAACTTTACTGCCATCTGACTTTTGAGTCTGTCTTTCTGCTGAAACTATTCTTTCTTTTTCTTTTTTTATGAGTCGGAGTCTCACTCCATTGCCCAGTCTGGAGTGCAGTGGCATACTCACTGCCAACCCAGTGTCTACCTGCTGGGCTCAGGTGATCCTGCTGCCTCAGCCTTCCAGGTAGCTGGAACTACAGGCGCATGCTACTACACCTAATTTTTGATTCATTGCAGAGACAAGGAGTCACCAAGTTTCCCGGGCTGGTCTTGAGCCTATGGGCTCAGGCAATCCACTCACCTTGGCCTCCCAAAGTGCTGGGATTACAGGCTGAGCCACTGAACCCAGCCATGAAACCATTTTTTCAGAGTTCAACACTGATTTTATTCTTGCTCTGTTCATTAGTTCCTTCTCGTCCCTTTAACCTTTCTGCAACATAGGAGACTTTTCACTACCACTTTCTTCTTTAAACAGCATCTCCTTCGTTCACTTGTGTCCATTTTTCCTTTGTTGACTCCTGGGCCTCTACTTACTGTGTTCTGCCTTCTTTGTGTTACTGTTTGTTAATGCTTTTCTATATCCATTAATTTAAAACTTACTGAGCATCTACTCTGTGGCGAGCGCAGTTTTGGTTTGGGGGCTATCAGGTGAACCCAAACAGGCAATCCTTGTTCTTGTAAACTTAAAATCTAGTCATGGAAATAATTATTTTTCATGTAATCACACTTACCGGAGTGTAATTACTAACCAAGATATTGCATTGAGGGTAAAGAACTAGAGTGTAAAAGAGTTTTTTATTTTGTTATTGTCATCATTATTTGTAGGGACGAGGTCTCGCTCTGTAGCCCAGGCTGGTCTTATACTTCTGGGCTCAAACAGTCCTACCTCAGCCTCCCAAAGTGCTGGGCATACACGCATGAGCCGCCGTGCCCGGTATAGAGGTTTTTAAACGGAGGAGCTGCCCTGGGCTAGGTATGAGTAAACGCCTTTTCAGGGTCAGTGATGCTTGAGTTAAAATCTGAAGACTGGGTAGGAGGTAGAAGAATATAGGAATCCATATCAGGAGGAGGATGTGCAACGTCTGCAAAGACCCTGCGTGGGAAAGAAGAAACTGAGAAAGACCAGTGTGGCTTTTGGAAGAAAGACAGTAAAGGCAAGAGAGGTCTAATAGGAGAACGATCTGGAGCAAAGGGCAAAGGTCAGGCTTTGTTGTCTGTGCCCTAAGAACAAGAAAAAAGTCACTGAACATTTTTCAAGGAGTGATGAGTTCAGATTTGCATTTTTTAGATCGTGTCAGCTGCAGTGTGATAAACCAATTAGATGTGAAAAATGAGAAAATGGTGTGTCCGGGGCAATTCCTAGGGTTTTGCTTTTGGAAACGGATCGATGATCTCATTTACTGAGAAGGGAAACAGTGGAACAGGAAGGGATATTGTGGATTTCATTTTGAGTTTGAGGTACCTTTTATCTTGTATTTGGGAATATTTGTATTTACTGACATAGATGGTTTGGGCATCAGGAACATGTAGATGGTACTTTGTACCACCATGTCTATAAAGCACTGAATGTTTAACTTCCTTTCCCTTCTGCAGATATCTCTGCATCTCTCATTGCACAGATCATTTTCTACCTGAATTTAACAATGTAGAAATGTTTATTAAGTGGGCATTATTTGAGGTATAGGGACAAAGATGAGTAAGACATGATCTCTGCCCTTGTGAGTTCCTCTTTTTAACATGGGAAACGGACATGAGCAAATCGCAAAAATAGGCATATATAAATTCTGTGGAAGCCCAAATGAGAAAGGAGTACATTCTGTCTAATGTTGTCAGAAGAAGGTACTGAGAAGATAAAATGTTTCTGTGACTCTCTGAAGAATGTGTAGCAATCTGACACCTTAAGGGGGAAAGCAATCAAAATATGTGTTTTGCTTTGGTTTTTTGCTTTAAGGAATGGGCCTTATGGATAGTACAAATGTTTAATGAATGAAATTATATAATGACCTTTATCTAATAGGATGTGTATTATTATTTTCGTTCTATTCCCCTTCTAATCAAAGCCACCAAACTCATCCAAGCAGCCTGTACCCAGTGGAGCCCAACGCTGCTTACAATAGTCACGCCAAACCTCACCTTCATAGGTTCCTAATCCAGTTCAGCACCAGCCACTTGCGGTGTTTTACTTTAAAATCTGATTTGATGAGGTTCACACAAATCGTTCTTATTGCCGGCGGTCCAGAGGAACCCATCATGGCGACGCCCCCTAAACGACGTGTGGTGGAGGCCACGGGGGAGAAAGTGCTGCGCTACGAGGCCTTCATCAGTGATGTGCTACAGCGGGACTTGCGAAAGGTACTGGACCATCGAGACCAGGTATATGAGTACCTGGCCAAATACCTTCAACTGAAAAATGTCATTGAGTGACTCCAGGAAGCTAAGCACTCGGAGTTATATATGCAGGTGGATTTGGGCTGTAACTTCTTCGTTGACACAGTGGTCCCAGATACTTCATGCATCTACGTGGCCCTGGGATATGGTTTTTTCCTGGAGTTGACATTAGCAGAAGCCCTCAAGTTCATTGATCGTAAGAGCTCTCTCCTCACAGATGCTGAAAACTGCCTGGTGTACAATAGGCATTCGATAATCTTTGAATCAGTGAAGACCAGATGGTGGCTAGGCATCTGCCTAGGAGCAGGCCAGGTGGAAACCATCCAGGATGCTCAGCAACAGCCTCACCAAGGACTCCATGAATATCAAAGCCCATATCCACATGTTGCTAGAGGGACTTAGAGAACTACAAGGCCTGCAGAATTACCCAGAGAAGCCTCAACATTGACTTCTTCACCCCCACACCTTCCAACATTAAAAAGCCTGAATGCCAAAAAAATAAAAAAATAAAAAATAAAAAAATAAAAAATAAAATCTGATTTGACTCTGCTCCTGACCATTTTGTTCTTGATATTCTTGTGTGGTCTCTCCAGGATTTGTTATTTTGGCCACACTCAAAACTCAAAACTCTTCCAACACCCACCCCACTAGCTGTCTCTTGCTTATCACAGGCCCCTCGTAGAAGGCTTGAGAATCAGCCTGGGTATGCATTCTGGCACTGTCACTCATTAGCCAAAACAAACACTCTAAGCATCAATTCCAATATTGTAATATGTAGATGAAAATGTCTACCTTATCAGGTTATTGCAAGAATAAAACAAAGACACAATGTCTGGCATATTACTAAATGCTCAATAAATATTAGTTCTTTTACCTATACATAAAAAGATTTTCTGATTGTTATCTATATTTCCTACAGCTAAGCTGCGCATACAGCTTTAAGAAACATAAGTTGGGCTGGATGCTGTGGCTCATGCCTATAATCCCAGCACTTTGGGAGACTGAGGTGAGAGGATTACCTGAGCCCATGGGTTTGAGGCCACCCTGGACAACTTGGCAAGACCTCATCTCTGCATATAATCAAAAACTTAGCCGGTCATGGTGATGTGTGCCTGTAGTTCCGGCTACTTGGAAGGCTGAAACGAAAGGATCACCTGAGCCCAGCAGGTCAAGGCTGCAGTGGCCATGAGTGTGCTGCTGTACTTCAGCCTGGGTGACAGAGTGAGACTCCAACTCAAAAAGAAAAAAAAAAAAGAAACATAAATTAACTATGAGGAAATTTTTTTATGCATAGGCCAAAGAACTAAAGCAACCCTTCTATCAGTGCTTGTAGCACATAATAAGTACAGTATTAATCTTAGTTGTTATTATCACCTATTTACTGAATTAAGGACAGCCAGTATATATTCATTATTATCTCATTACTGTCTCATCCAGGCATTTCACTGGATAAGAATAAAAATAGATACTCATATTAATCAAAAACGTAATATATCATACGGTTGTAATGCATATAAAGAGGTGAATAATATTGTAGACATGAATAATTGTCTTTAAAAATTGTATCCTGCTTTAGGTGGCATTTCCATTTTCTGTTCAGCAACATACAATCATAGTGCCGGAATTCATCTAAGATTCCTCATCAATTGTACACTTGCCAGTGCTTTAACTTTTCCAGTATGTTGGTCTTCGGCCCATTAACTTGGGGCTTCTCTGCAGCTTTTATGTTGACTTATAATAACCAGAAAGGTCTGTGAGTAAAGCGCTTCTGAGTCCCATATAGCCCAGTAGAGAACAGTACAGCAGTCAGAACCAATTACTTGTGGGTGTTTGGAGACTGGCACACCCACAGCTGTGGAGAAACATGATATTTCAATCTTGAAACGTGGAAGGCCAAACCCAAATACTTTGCTGTGAATTATGATGCTGCGAACCACGGCACTGATTTGCTTCACTTCCACTTTATGTTTAAGCCGTGTGTTTTTAATGCTATAGGACTTTGTTTATGGGAAAATAATAAATTTATGAGTCAGAGGACCATTCTATTATATCTTTGTAGGAGAAATATCTTTGCATCATTGTTGAGATTATGTCAGATTTGATAGTTGTCAAGTGATATTATAAAGGTGAAAGGTTGAGATATTTTGGCTCAACTAAGATAAAGGTAAAAAACATATTTTATTACATTTATTTTCATTACATTTTCTTGAGAGAGGAAGGGCTATTTGTTAATAGTAGTGTTGTGTAGAAGAGAAACTGACACAGAATTCAAGTAACTTTCTCCAGGTAAGTTGCTTCCACAAACTTATCTCAGTTGATTAGTTATATTTATTATTGAGGCTTTGAGCCCTTTAAGATTTTTTTTTTAAGTCATCTTTTAACCATGACTTAATTTATTGAGAGAAGTTATGCAGTTGAGTTCAGCAGTTTAAAGGATAGATTCTGGAGTACAGCTCCCTGGTTTTTAATTAGAACCCAATTAGATTACAACTGAAGGCATCTGATTCCTTGTCTGGCGCTTTCCTGTGGGACTTCAGTGTGGAATAAGACGTATCTTTACCATCAGGACACTTCAAGTATAGTGGAGAATACAATTATTCATATTCATTCATTCATTCGTTCTCTCTCTCTCTCATTGTACAGATAATTGAAAGAGTGCTGTTAAAGTGCAAGCATGGAGTGCTCTGAGAGCCTAACTGAGGGACTTAACTTAGTCTTGGGTGAGGAAGGGCCTACGTGAGGAGCTAAAACCTTAGTTGAAAAACACAAACACTAAGTAGGAGCTGACAACACTAGGTAGGAGCATGCATGCTCAAGAGATTGAAGGATGTCTGGCATGGCTGGGGCAAAGTGAATTAGATGGAGAATTGTGGGAGCTGAGACTGGAGGAGTAGGGGCCAGGTCAGTGGGGCTGCGATAAGTTTCACTTGCTGAAAACTCTGACTGTGATTTCTCTGACAACTGCGTTACAAAACTTCCACTCCTTATGTTTTATAGAGTTTCCTTGTTCCAGATTTCTTTTTTATTTTCTATTATAATTTTCAAAATCCACCCACATTTTATGCCATAACACCACTCATCTTACCCTTTTTCTAAATACTGCTTGGTTAGATGCTTGTTTAATTCTCTCATGTTTTTATTGTGAACGCCAGCTCTGGCCTTTGGGTACTAATAGAGCTGAATAGGGAAAACATAATGTATCAAAAGGTGGACAGCTCCGTCAACATGCAAAAATTTCCTTGATCCTTTAATTTTTTAATTTTAATTTTAATTTTTTTTGAGTTGGCACCTCACTCTGTTGCCCTGGCTGATATGCAGTGGCATGCTCACGTCTACCACAGCCTCGGCCTGTTGGGCTCAGGCGATCCTTCCGCCTCAGCCTTCCAAGTAGCTGGAACTACAGGCATGTGCCACCACACCTGGCTAATTTTTTGATTTGTTGTAGAGATGAGGTCTTGCCAAGTTGTCCAGGCTGCTCTCAAACCCCTGGGCTCAGGCAGTTCTCTTGCCTCAGCCTCCCAAAGTGCTAGGATTACAGCCTTAAGCCACCATGCCTGGCTTCTTGATCCTTTTAAAGATGTCTCATATTCCAGAAACTCAAGAGCCTTTGTATAGTAAACATGAGCCTGGAGATAATAATATCTATTATTATCTCCTCACACCTTCTTTCTAGAATTTAGTTTCATATGGTGAAGTTTAAGTGGGCCCACTTTCATGATGGATGATATCTGGATAACTACTTTTGGGGCAGGATATTATAAATTTTATATTTGTATAATATCTAATATGTAAACAGTTGGTATGTATTATTTTGTTTATAAGTGTAAATATAACCATATATCTATATGTAGTATATTTATATAGTTCTAGTCATCAGTGATCAAGTTTTATAAGGGTAGAGAAAGAAGTGCAAGAATTAAAATTTCAAACCTATCAGTATAATCCATTTGTAATTAAGCTGTAGAAAATATGGGCCGGGCTTGGTGGCTCAGCCTGTAATCCAGCACTTTGGGAGGCTGAGGCAAGTGGATTGCCTGTGCCCACAATAAATCAAAAAATTAGTTGGGCGCAGTAGCGTAGGTCTGTAGTTCCAGCTGATTGGAAGGCTGAGGCAGAAGGATCACCGGAGCCCAGCAGGTCAACACTGGGGTGGCTGTGAACATGCTACTGTACTCCAGCCTGGGCAACGGAGTGAGACTCTGACTCAATATAAATACATATGGTAATTTGGCAACCTAATGCTCTAGTTTTTCCTGCCAGTTGGAAGCAACTAAATGTGGTTCTGCCTATCTCTTCTACTATTCTGTCTCTTACTAAATTGAGTTCTTTAATGCCTTCAGTTGCCTGTTAAACACGTACATTTTGATTTTCTGCAAACATCTCAAATTCACGGAGTCTTTCTGTTTCTGCCACCACGGATCTCTTAGATCTATCCTCTCCTTTCTGTCCTTGTGGTCACGTTACTGTCTTCCCAGGCTATTGCAAAGGTCTTCCAATAATTTTTCCCATATCTAGTTTTTCCTCCTTTATCCTGTCTGCCACATTAATGCCAGAGTTATTTTTCCAAAACAGATATGATCAGGTCATAGCATCACTCAAAACATGTTTTGGCTCTCCGTTTTCTTTGAAATAAAGTCCAAGTATTTTATCATTGACATTCAGGCATATTCTGACTCCATCTGCTTTTTTTTAGCCCATCATTCAATTGGCAGAAGAGGTAAGGGTTCCTTTGTTATGTTCATTTATCACTGTATTTACCTCCCTAGGCATTATACAAGGGGGGGCACCCCCCAAAAAGGGAATTACTTTTTGGAGGGCATGCCCCTTGTAGTACAGGCTTCCCTTGCTAGGTAAGTGTTCTGGGAGCCCATTGACATCAATGTATCAGCTAGCTTAATTTGAGAGGCTGTGTTCTACTTCAGTGAATTTTTTTTTTTTTGAGATTCTTTAAATACTTTTGCCCATTTCATGATGGGTAATTTATGAGCACATCTACCCACAGTGTGCTGAGTTTTCAGCAGTTTTTGATCAAAAAACAGGCTGACCCCTGTGTCAACCCTTCTTAGTCACTGGATCTCACCCAAACAACTTGTTTTTTGTTTCTCCCATGAAAACTGTCCTCAAAGGGAAACGTTTTGCCAATGTGGAAGAGGTAAAACAAAAAACAGCAAAAGCACTAAAAGGTATCACAACTGACGAGTTCAAAAACTTGTTTTGAGCAGTGGAAAAAGCCTCTTGGTAGGTATATTGCATCAAACGGAGAATACGTTGAAGGTGACCGAAATTTAAACCTGTAAGACTAAGTACACAATTTTTTATAAACAAACTCCAGTGTAGTATAGTATGGTAGTCTGACTTATATAATCAATTAAGTTGTATATATCTTACCATATTGTGTCTTTGAGGTGATGTCTTACTTATATTTATCATCTGTTGTAATGATCTGACGTTATGCTGGTTGATTTGAATCATGATTAATTAGAAGGGCACTCCCTTAATAATAATATTGGTTCAATACATACTTGCTATTGAATATATACTTTACACAAACCCTAGTTCCCTCCAAATTTTTCTGCATTAAATTTTCTCCAGTTAATTTTCATCAGACTCTTTTATGTTCTTCTCTAGTAGTACTTAATGTGATTAAATAGCATAATATACATATTATTATATTTATGGCAAAATTTTAAGCAAGTACTTTCAAATAATATAAATTGGACATTTCTTCTTTGTACTATACTTTCTTTAAAAAGGGACAAAAAACTCAAAATTACTTGTGACAAAGAAGAACATTCTTTTCAGCATACCACTTAAATAATTTTAAACTCTGTCATATATTTTAGGAACCCTGCTTCTATATGTTTACCCACATAGACATAAATAAAATGGCCAGCATAATACCTTTTACTCCCTAGTATGTACTCAGTAAATGTTTATTTATAACAATTATATACCAAATTAGAATGAACTTTGCCGGAACTAGCACAAAGTAAGAGTGCTTGTGTGTTAGTTCAGAGAAAGAGGTCTATCTAATTTACAACAATTGTTAGAAAGTTTATTTTAAAAAATGTATTTCCTTGAAGTCTTATGTCACATAATATACAAAATAAAAATGGAATAATGACCTACATATAAGAGCTAAAACTATAAAACTCTTTAAAAAATTATTGTTATTTTTTTGGCCCCCATATTGGTCAGTCAGTGGATACTGTGATCTGTAGATAGCTTCTGAACCATAGCTCCCCCTTTATACCTTAATACAATCTCAAAACTGCAAAAGGACAGCACAGCCCCCACCTAAGTCTGACTTCAAAATTGAACAAATCCAGAGGATCTACATAAGGAAGAATAGGGGGTTAAGCAAACAGAAGTGAAAGTTTTCCCTCCTATCACTGAGAAATGGAGTTAAGGGGGGAGAGGGAGGAAGAGGGAGAAAAGCCATTGCAAATGAAGAAGAATCAACGGAAGAACACAGGTATCCTCCAGATCCCTGGAAAGACAGCACCTGAGGATACAGACTTCAGAACTCAAATAATGTAGAGCTCCTAGAATGAATAGTCTCAAACCACAAATCCAGATATCAAGGCACTAATGGAAAAGATAAACAGAAACAGAGAAAGACAAGATAAAAGAATGAAAGAGTTGATAACTAAGATGACGGCAATAAAGAATACAGTAAATGAAATAAATAACAAACTGACAAGCATGGAAAGCAGAATTAACCAAGTAGAAGAATCTCAGAACTCAAAGACCAAAATATGGAACTAACACAAACTGTTAAAAACATAGAAAGAGCCAGGCTCGGTAGCTCAGACTATAATCCCGTGCCTTTGGGAGGCTGAGGTGAGTGGATTGCCTGAGCCCGCGGGTTTGAGACCCACCTGGGCAGTGAGACCTCATCTCTACAATAAATCAAAAAAATCAGCCGGGCGTGGTAGTGCATGCCTGTAATTCCGGCTACTTGGAAGGCTGAGGCGGAAGGATCGCTGGAGCTCAGCAGGTTGAGGCTGTGGTGGCTGGGAGTGGATACTGCACTCCAGTCTGGGTGACAGAGTGAGACTCCAACTCAAAAAAACAAACAAACAAAAAAACATAGAAAGAAACCTTAAAAAGATAGAACAAAGCCTCCAAGAGATGTGCAATTATATTAAGAGGCTGAACTTACACCTGATCGACATTTCTGAGGCAGAAAGGGAGACAGAGATCACCTTGGAACAAACATTCCATGAAGTTTGAAATTATCCAAGAAAACTTCCCTCAATTCATCAGAGTTGTGACCATCCAAACACAAGAGAGTCAGAGAACCCCTGCAAAGCATCAAATGAGAAGACCAATGCCTAGACACAAAGTAGGTATAAAAGAAAAAACCCTTAAAGGCAATGAGAAAGAAATGCCTAGCCACAAAGTAGCTATAAAAGAAAAAATTCCTAAAGGCAAGGAGAAAGGCCAGACTACCTACCAAGGAAGACCAATCAGAATAGCAGCAGACTTATTTATAGACACACTACAGGCTAGAAGAGACTAGAGTCCAATCTTCACAGTTCTCAAGGATAAACAATTCTAACCAAGAATTTCCTACCTAGCTAAGCTAAGCTTCATCAGTGATGGAGAATTAAAATCATTCCCAGATATTCAGCCCCTAAGAGCTTATGCTGCCTCCAGACCAGCTCTACAAGAGACATGTAAGAAGGTATTAAACACAGAAGAAAGAAAAGAATGAACATGCTCTTTCTAAAACTGCAGGAAAACAGAGAATCAACACTGCATGCATCATGAATGGACTAAATGTACCACTGAAAAGACAGAATAGCAAACTGGAAAAAAAAATAACACGACCCCCAAATTTGCTGCCTCCAGGAAACACATCTCAATACAAAGGACTCTCACAGACTCAAAATTAGAGAATGGAAAACAAATTTTCAGATGAACAGAACACAAGAGAAGGCAGGAGTTGCAATCTTAATATCAGATGAAACAACCTTTAAACTAACAAAAATTAAGAAAGATACAGAAGGACATGACATAATGATAAAAGACTCAATCCATCAACAAGAAATATCCATGCTGAACATATATGTACCTAACACAGGAGCATCAGCTTTTATAAAACAGCTATTAAGTAAACTAAAAAAAGATATTGATACTGACACTATCATAGCTAGGGACTTAAATACCCCACTAACAACCCTAGATAAATCATCAAGGCAAAAAATCACTAAGGAAATCCAGAACCTTAATTTGATGCTTAACCAAATTGACTTAATAGATACCTACAGAACACTCCACCCAACAACCATGGAATATACAGTCTACTCATCACTGCATGGAACATACTCCAAGATTGACTGTATCCTTGGCCATAAATCAAGCATAAACAAATTTCATAAGATTGAAATCTTGCCATGCACTTTCTCAGATTGCATAAATATCAACACCAACAAAATTCCTCCAAAACCCATAAAAACATGGGCTCTAAACATCATGATGTCGAACAACTTCTGAGTCAACACAGAAATCAAAACAGAAATCAAAAGATTCTTGGAAACAAATGAAAAAGAAGAAACATCTTACCAAAACATCTGGGATGCTGTGAAAGGAATACTAAGAGGGGAATTCATATCTCTATGAACACACACCAAGAAAATGGAAAGATCACAAATTAACAAACTAGCAAATCACCTAAGGGACCTGTTAAAACAAGACCACCCAAACCCTAACTTTAGCAGAAGAATCCAGATCACCAAAATAAAAGCCCAAATATGGGACATAGAAGACAAAAATATCATAGAAAAAAAAAATCAATGAAACAAAAAACTGGTTCTTTGAAAGAATAAACAAGATCGATGGAACCCCTAGTCAGATTGACCATGAAAAGAGAGAGAAAGCCCAAATAAACACAATCAGAAATGCAAAAGATCAAGTCATAACTGACCCTGAAGAAATACAATAGATTTGCAGAGATTATTATGTATACTTAAATGGAAACAAACTCGAAAACCAAAGTGAGATGGAAGACTTTTGATATCCCACAACCTCCCAAGGTTGAAACAAGAAGAAATTGAGACCCTAAGTAGACCAATAACAACCCAGGAAATTGATGTCATCATAAGAAAACTACCTACAAAAAAGAAAAAAAGCCCTGGACCAAACAGCTTTCCAGTGGAATTCTGCAAAAATATACAAGGAGGAGCTAATATCAATCCTATTGAAAGTATTCCAGGCAATCAAGAAAGACAGAATTTCCCCCAAATTATTTTATGAAGCTAGTATCACATTGATACCCAAACTGGGTAAAGATTCAACAAAGAAAGAGAACTACAGGCTAATATCTGATGATCACTGGTGCAAAAATTCTCAGCAAGATTCTATCAAATTGGATCCAACAACACATCTCAAAATCATCCACCATGGCCAAGTAGGCTTCATTCCCAGGATGCAGGGCTGGTTCAATAACTGTAAGACCATAAACATAATTAAATACATCAAGAGATGTAAAAACAAGAACTACATGATTATATCATTAGCAGAAAAAGCTTTTGATAAAATCTAGCATCCCTTCTTGATAAAAACCCTTGGACACCTAGGCATAGATGGAACATGCCTCAGAATAGTAAGATCCATCTTTGAAAAATCCATAGCCAACATACTGCTAAATGGTTAGAAGTTGGAATCATATCCCCTGAAAACTGGAACACGACAAGTCTGTCCACTGTCACCCCTCCTGTTCAACATAGTGTTGGAAGTCCTAGCTAGAGCAATCAGACAAGAGAAGGAAATCAAGGGTATCCAAATAGGAAAAGAGGAAGGTAAGTTATCCCTCTTGGGGGATGATATGATCCTATAACTTGAAAACCCAAGATAATCTGTCAAAAACCTTCTTCCACTGATAAAGGACTTTGGCAGAGTCTCAGGATATAAAACAAATGTTCAAAAGATGGTTGCATTCTTATATACCAACAACAAACAAGCAGAAAACCAAATAAAAAGCACAATTGCATTCACAATAGCCAAAGGGGGAAAAAAAAGACAAAAACAAATGGAAAAATATTCCATGCTCATGGATTGGAAGAATTAACACTGTTAAGATGTCCATCCTACCAAAGGCAATCTACAGTTTCAACACAATACACATTAAATTATCAACATAATTCTTCTCAAACCTGAAAATGACTACACTGAGATTACTGTCTAACTCCAGTCAGGATGGCCACCATCTATTACTCAAAAAGCATGCTGAAGAGGATGTGGGGAAAAGGGAATGCTTCTACACTGCATACCACATGTTCTCACTCATAAGTGGGTCCTGATCACTAGTCGCATTAGCACAGAGATGGGATTGGCAGTCTCTGGGCACTGCTAGGGGATGGATGAGGGCAGGGGGCATGTGACAACACAGGGTACCTAGTCCACTACTGGGGGAGTGAAGGCCACAGAAGCCCAAACTTCACCTGCATGCAGCCCACTTAGACAGTGTAGCCTAACTTGTACCCCACTACTCTGTAATAGACACATTTAAAAAAAAATCCCAGAAAGGCTTGTGGTAGAATTTTCAAAAAACACAATGAAAGCTGTCCTTTTCTTGATTTTATTTCCTTTAGGTGTATACCTAGCAGTGGGATTGTTGGGCCGTGTGGTAGTTCTATTTTTAGTTTTTTGAGGAAACTCCATATTGTTTTTAATAATGGCTGCACTACTTTACAATCCCACCAACAATGTGTATTATTTTCATTTCTCTACTTCTTACCAACACTTGTTTTCTTTTGTCTTTTTAATAATAACCATTTTTAACTGGAGTGAGATGGTATCTCATTGTGGTTTTGATTTGTATTTCTCTGATTATTAATAATATTGAATATTTTTCATAAGCCTGTTGTCCAATTGTATGTCTTCTTTTGAGAAATGTCTATTCACGTCTTTTGCCCATTTGTTAATTGGGTTATCTTTGTTCTTTTCTTTTATTTCTTTCTTTCAGTCATGTTTTTTGTTTGTTGTTTTTGTTTGTTATTTTACTGTTGAGTTCTTTACGTTTTTTTATATATTCTGAATACTAACCCCTTGTCAGATATGTAGTTTACAAATATTTTCTCCTATTCTGTAGGTTGTCTCTTCTCTTTGTTGTTTTCTTTGCTATGCAAAAGCTGTTTAGCTGATGCAATCCTGTTTTTTACTTTTGTTGCCTGTGCTTTTGAAGTCCTATCTAAAAAAACCCTTACCCAGTTCAATGTCATGAAGCATTTACCTATGTTTTCTTCCAGTAGTTTCATAGTTTTGTGATTTACATTTCATGTCTTTAATCCATTTTGAATTGATTTTTTGTGTATGGTGAGAGATAGGGATCTAGACTAATTCATCTATATGTGGATACCAATCTTTCCAGCACCGTTTATCAAAGAGATTGTCTTTTTCCTAATGCGTGTACTTGGTACCTTTGAAGTAACTGGCTTGTAGGTGTGTGACTTTATTTTTGGGCTGTCTTTATTTCTGGTCTGTGTATCTGTTTTTATGTCAGTACCATGCTGCTTTGGTTACTGTAATGTTATATTTTGAAGTCCGATTGTGTGATGCTTCCAGCTTTGTTCTTTTTGCTGAGGATTCTTTGAGCTATTCAGGGTTTTTGTGGTTCCATATGAATTTTAGTATTTTCAAAATTTCAATGAAGAATGTCATTGGTATTTTGATGGGGTCTGTATTAACTTTTCTGTAGATCACTTTGGGGAGTATGACCATTTTAACAATATGAATTCTTACAATCCATAAACATAGAATATCTTTCCATTTGTTTATAACCTCTTGAATTTCTTTCATCAAAGTTTTATAGCATTCAGTGTAGAAAATTTTCACCTTTGGTTACATTGTTTCCCTGGTGTCTTATCTTTTTGTAGATATTGTAAATGTGATTGTTTTCTTGATTTTTTTCAGATAATTTATTATTATCTGAAATACTACTGGTTTTTATATATTGATTTTGTGTTCTGCAACTTTACTGAATTTATTATTAGTTCTAACAGCTTTCTGGTGGAGTCTTTATACTTTTTTCTATATAAGATCATGTCTGTAGACAGAGACAATTTGACTTTCTCCTTTCAAATTTGGATACCTTTTATTTTTTTCTTGCATAATTACTCTGGCTAGGACTTCCAATATTATGTTGAATAGAAGTGGTAAAAGTGGAAATCCTTGTCTTATTCCTGATCGTAGAAGACAAGCTTTCAGCTTTTCCCCATACAATATGATGTTAGATGTGGGTTTCTCTGATATGGGGTTTCTTTACCTAATGTGGAAGAATTTCTATCATGAAGGGTTATTGAATGCCTTGTCTATGTCTACTTAAATGATCATGCAGTTTTTGTCTTTCTGTTAATGTAGTGCACCACATTTATTGATTTGAACATGTTGAACCATCTTTGCCTCCCTGTGATGAATCCTAGTTGATCATAGTGAATGGTCTTTTGAATGTGCTGTTTGATTTGGTTTGCTAGTATCTTGTTGGGAATGTTTGCATCTATGTTCATTAGAGATATTGGGCTGTATTTTTTTGTGTGTGTGTCTTTGTGTGGTTTTGGAATCAGGATAATGCTAGCCTCATGAAATGAATTTGGAAGTATTCCCTCCTCTTCAACATTCTGGAATAGTTTGGAAGAATTGGTGTTTGTTCTTAAATGTTAGGTAGAATTCATCAGTGAAGCCATCAGATACTGAACTGTTCTTTGGTAGAACACTTTTTATTACTGACTCAATTTCCTCACTTGTTATTTGTATGTTCAGATTTTCTATTTCTTCATAATTTAATCTTGGCAGATTGTATGTGTCCAGGCGCTTATCCATTCCTTCTATATTATCAAATTTGTTGGTATGTAGTTGTTCATATTAGTCTCTTTTGACCCTTTGTATTTCTGTGATATCAGTTGTAATAGCTCCTTTTTCATCTCTGCTTTTATTACAGTTTCTTTTTCTTACTCTCACTAAGAGTTTGTCAATTTTATCTTTTCAAAACAACAACTTTTCAGTTTGTTGATTTTTTTTGAATTTTTTAGTCTCTATTTCATTTACTGTACTGAGCTATATTATTTTCTTCCTTCCACCAATAGTGAGTATAGTTTGTTCTTGTTTTTTGAGATCCTTGAGGTGCATTAATTTGTTTATTAGAAATCTTTCTTCTTTTTGATGTAGATATTTATTGCTCTAAGCTTCTCTCTGAGAACTGATTTTCTGTATCCCACAGGTTTTGGTGTAATGTGTTTTCATTCTTGTTTGTCTCAAATAAAATTTTTAATTTTCTTGAACCCTTACCTCATACTTTATACAAAAATTAACTGATAATGTATCAAAACCTATATATAAGAACTCAAACTATACAACTCTTAATAAAAACAGCAGTAAATCTTCTTGAGCTTGCATTTAGCAGTGGCTACTTAGATATGACATAAGAATAAGTGACGGAGGAAAGAAATATATTAGACCTCTTCAAAATCAAAAGCTTTTGAACATGAAAAGACTCTGTTTAGACAGTGAAAGGACAACCTGCAGAATGGGAGGAAATCTTTATAATCATATATCTGATTAAGGTCTAATATCCAGAATATACAAAGAACTCTTACAATACTCAACAACAAAAAAAGACAATCTAATTTTTAAAAAATGGACAAAGAGCCAGGCTTGGTGACTCAGCCTGTAATCCTGCACTTTGGGAGGCTGAGGTGAGTGGATCGCCTGAGCCTGTGGGTTCGAGACCTGGGCAACTTGGCGAGACCTCATCTCTATAATATATTAAAAAATTAGCCAGGTGTGGTAGCGCGTGCTTGTAGTTCCAGCTTCTTGGAAGACTGAGGCAGAAAGATCGCTGGAGCCCAGCAGGTCGAGGCTGCAGTGACCGGAAGCGGCCACTGCACTCCAGTCTGGGAGACAGAGTGAGATTCCAATTGAAAAAAAAAAATAAAATAAAAAAAAAATAAACAAAGGACTTGAGTAGATAATTCTCCATAGAAGATATGCAAATGGACAGGAAATAGATGCAAAGATGTTCAACATTATTAGTCATTAGGAAAATGCAAATCAAAACCACAGTGGCATGCCATGCCACACCTACTAAGATGGCCATAATTTTAAAAAAAGAAAATAATAAGTGTTGATTGTAAGAATGTAGAGAAATTGTCACTCTCATATATTGCTGATGAGAATGTAAAATAGTATAGCCACTGTGGAAAACAGTTTGCTGATTCTTCAAATAATTAAACTTGGAGTTACCATAAGAGCTAACATTTCACTCTTGAGTGTATACCCAAAAGAATGAAAAATGGGTATTCAAACAAATACTCGTACACAGATGTTCTTAGCAGCACTATTCATAATAGCCAAAAGTTGGAAACAACCCAAATGTCCATTGATTGATGAATGGATAATCAAATGTGGTATATCTGGTTAACGGGGTAATAATATAACCCAGTCACAAAAAAGAATGAAGTACTTACTGATACATGTTGCCACATGGTTGTTCCCTGCAAACATTGTGCGAAATGAAAGAATCAAGACACAAAAAAGGTGACATTTGTATGACTCTATCTTTTATGGAAAGTCTAAAATAGTCAAATCCATAGAGACCAAAAGCAGATGAATGGTTGACAGAGGGTAGGGGCAGGACAGTCTGGCTTCTGGGTATGAGGTTTCATTTTGGGTGATGAAAAAGTTCTGGAACTAGATGGTGGTGATAGTTGCACAATGCATGACAGTACCTTATGCCATTGAATTGTACACTTTAAAATTGTTAAAATGGCAAATTTTATGTTTTGTGTGTTTTACCACATTAGAAAATACTGCTTTGAGTTCTTGAGTAATGTGGGAACAGCAGCTAGATTGTTGCTTACACAGGATTGCAGTCTGTTGTGCTGGAACACACTGCAATCTGGAAAGTTTCAGAGGAGACGGGTTCTAGAGCAAACTTTGCTATGGACTCACCTCAAAGCTTCGGACAATATATCATGCTATCTTTCTGAGTCTTGGTCTTCTGGCTGTAAAATAAAGGGTGTCTAGTCGATGAAATCTAACTTTCCTCTCAGCTTTAAAATTCTTCAGTTGAAGTTACAAATACTGATTTGGAATACTGGATTCTATGTTTTGTCTTGTTCCTGCTTCAATTTACAATAGAATGAGTATGTGTTTCTAAATTTATAATAATATAATTATATGTTTAATTTGGCTATATTCAACACATAATGTAAGTGCAATGCATTTACAAATGTATGCCAGTTATATAAATCTCAAAATGTAACTTTTAAGTAGGTAGTGAAAAAAACCCCAAAGTAATCCGAAAATGTATTAGCATATTTGTAAGAACTATTTCCTTTTTTTATGCAGTTTTTTGATATTTAATATGTTAGGAATGTGAACTTTTAACTCGTCAAACTATTGTAACATATTTGAAAATTATAGTAATTTGATTAAAGTGTTGCCTATAAGGCAAAAGGTTTAGTTAATAGAATCCATATGTAATTAAAATGCAGAACTAAATGTAATCAGACTCCAGTGACTGGTGCCTTCATATTGATAGTTTTACAATGGCCTCTGGGGTTGAAAGTTTAAATGTTACAGAATGTAACAACACTGCAAAAAACAACTTAAATTGGCAATTTAGCTGCTTTAAAGTCATTGGCATAGTTACCTGGTAAGATGTGAGGGTCACATCCTAGATTCTCATCACTTTGTGAATATCTACTGTTGGCAGGTGGTAGAAGCACATGGCTGGCATGCTGGTGGAAGACCGTGCTTTGCCGCGCTGTTATATAAACAGACCGAGATGAAGGTCCTTGCTGTGAGCCAAGCCATGCCCCCCTTTCCTTTTTTAATAACAGAGTTACTTAATTTGGATGAATTCATTTGAATCATATGAAAGTTATAGACACAACACTGTGCACCAAGCCACAAAAAAAGTTGAAAAATTTTTCCTGAACTAAAAAAAAAAAAATTATTTTCTCTGGACAGTTTTAAGAGTTGACATCCTGTGTTAGAGTTCTCTAATCATCACCAGCACAATTTACAATCAGAACACACAGAGAGCCAGTTCAGACCAGCTCATCTGTTGATCTTGGCAGAGCCCCTCCATCCCACTGCATACAGCTGCCCCTGGAGAGTTGCAGGGACTCAGCCGAGAGCCAGAGGAGGGTGAGATGCAAGGCTGGTCAAGACATGAACACATGGGCCTGCTTCATGTCAACGGTTGTATGTTGCTTAAAAAAAAAAAAATAGTCTTTTTTATTTTGCTGCCCCCCACCCCCACCTTTTAACCTGAAATTAAACATGGACCTCTCATGAGCCACTGCGCTCCAGGCGTAAAAAATGGTCATGTCTGGCTTGCAGAAACTGTCCCGTCAAAATGTGCTTCTGATTAGGTGGCTTAATTACAGCTGTGAAAACAATGTTGATTTAGGCCTCAAGATTCCAGGGCATGTCAGCCGTTATTAGCTAACCTTGGACTGAATCCATCATTTTAAAACTCTGTACCACTAAAGTCACCCTGTTTGACAACTTTTTATTTAGGTGGAAGGGTTGCCAGAAGCAACACATTTTATGCAAAATATTGTTCAGTGCACAATTTCAACTGCAGCACCATTAGTGATCATTAAAGAGATAGTTAACTTTGCACCATATCAAGAACAAGGAAGTGCTGTTTATAAAAATGGTAAGTTTTGAATAGTTTTTTAAAAGGGTTGACTGACAAGAATTAATTTTAATTCCTTTAATTCAGTTTTATTTCAAATCCAGCATGTTGGTTTAACCACCCAATTTTATTACACCTAAATTTTCCTGACAGTTTCATTTGCTGTTAGGAAATAAAATTGCAATTTTTTTTCAACATGGGAAATAATGGCTAGTTTAAAAAATGTTGTGTTTGAAACTTTCTTTGCCTCAAGCTGGTTCAGACACAACCTCAGTTTACTTTTGGAAGAAAGCAAACCTCATTAAATAGTTTTAAATATTTTAATATAAGTATGTTTTTTTTTCATAGTGAGAAAGCTTATTGGAAAATATTTATACCTTCTAGGGAAGTAAATGTAGTAATAATTAGATGGTTTCCGTACTTGTGTTTTTGTAATACAATTGTCACTGATATAACTATACATATTTTAAGAAGTTCCAATTTCACTGTATTTTGGAGATCTAAAATTCTCATGTGCCATGAATGATTTTTTTTATTTGTCAATGATTTTAAAAGTGAGCATTATTTTGTTAAAGCAATACCAGAAAGAATGTCAGGGAGTTGAACAACAAACATAAAGGGTCATAATTCTCATTATAATTTTGGAAGAAACTTTTGCTTGAAAATGCAGATTTTATGCCAAACCGAATACCCAAGAGAGAGCCACATGATTTCTTTAAAATGAAATCTCCCACACCCAAGACATTAAATACAGTGATGTGGGTGGTCAAGGCACATCTTTTTCTACTGATCAAACTCATTAAATAATTAACTCTCTTACTGTGAGCCATGTATGGACAAATAAGTTGTTGTCTAGGTTGAATTAAGAGTTAATGCATAAGTACTTAACTGTGAAGAACAGATGAAAGAATAGAGAAAGATGGGCAACTGATGCAAAATAGAGGATAAATCCTCATCATCTAAATCATATCAGTATCACTTTTTAATTGCCAGGTCCTATAGACAGTTTACATCCATATCTGTTTCATCTAGTATTTAATTTAATCTGCATATCAGTCTTATGAGAGACATGTTATTTTTCCATGTTGCAAATGAAGCATGTCTGTCCCAGAGAGAATATGTAATTTGCCCAAGACCATGCCGTGTGTCCGAAACCCATGCTGTAAACTGAAGATAGGAATAGGGTGTTCTTTGGGAAATGGATTACAGATTGTAGAATAGTGGGAAAACACTAAGAAAGACCAAGTTTACATTGAGTGTGCCTTTAAGCTGTTAATAGAGAAGAGCGTTTAAGCTAAAATAAAAGTTTTACAGTTTTCTCTATAAAAAATTTTTCTAATTTTTTTCTTTTAGTAAAAAATGACAGTGTATAAAGACTGAGAAATCAAGAGGCCTATGGTTAAGGCCTTTTACCTAGAACAAAAGGACCTTTCTCTTTCCTTTTGAAGTTACTTTATGCACAGAGAATTGAAAGTGTACAGCCTTCCATGTTAGACTGGTTTGAAGTTTGGATATATTGCGTTTGTTCTTAAGATTCTATGTTAACTGAGAAATTGGGAAGAAATAGCTGTCTTCATTTCCCAGAACTTTGGCTTAGGGCATACTTTGATAGAATCTGAATTCAGCTTCTTCTTTTGGATATTCTTTTGTTCTCGACACCAATTGGAAAAGATACCATTCCAGAATGTGAAGGGCCAGCTAGGGTTACAAGACTTTATTTTTCTGATCTCCACCATTTTATTTCTGATGTGTTCTATCTGGAGATATGAATCTGATTGAAAAAATGTATCTCATAGATTGTATACAGTATAGGTTATATTTTATGTTTCTATGATAAAATTATGGCTTTAATATATCATTTTGTTAATTCCTCTTGGTAGTTTATAATTTAATTTTTAAGAATATTTTAACATATTGGATAGTATAGATGCTTATGATTATAATTAATTATGTATACCCTAACTGGCTTTGCTTTTTCTCGATAATATAACTTTTTTTTTAAGAAAAGAAAATGGCCTAAGAAAGAGTTTTGAAGACTATATCTACATCTATTTATAACTATATGTACTATATTTATATAGATAATATCCATATAGATATTCTTACTATATTGTGGTATTACAATATTTCAGCTATGGGGTAATCATTTTTTAATATCTTTGTTTATGTATTTATATTTCACATTTATTTGAATATAAAATCCACTTATTTTTAAAATTATGGTAAATATCCTAATCAGGTAAAAATGCAGAATATTTGAAGTAAGGTTATTAAAACAACTCAACTTTCATAACCACATAGTTTGTTTTTTAATGGCACTGCTAATGAAGGGCTTCCACTATATAATAATGCTTCTTAACAATGATTCAAAAGAGTTTAAATTAGTTGCCATTTCAAGACTAAAAATGCATGAAAAAGTATAAGGAAGCTATTTATTAGCAATAGCCATTTGGTAAATCTCTTCAGTCTTATTTATTCCTATCTTTTATGAATACCTCAGAGTGGGAGTGAGGAAGCCTGGCAACAGGTTTTTAAACACCCTACCCCTCCGCCAAGCAGAGTAACTTTACTTTTATCTCATTTAGAAGTTAAATTTCTGGATAAGATTTCATGTAACAAAAGCATTCTGCTATTAAAGAATATGGAAGTTCCTGTCATATCAGGAAGATACCCATGCTGGGATGGTGATTTGTTACATAAGTAGTTATTTCAGTATGTCACAAAATAACAATTATGTACCCGAGGCAAAAAACCCCCCAAAAAACAAATAAGAATAAATGAAAGAGAAGAATGTTAACTTCTGTGCTTTGTAAAATCATTTTTACTTACTTCATAGCTGCCGTAAAGCCTAAAAGTTTGACTTGTTTTGTTTCTCCCAACATATATTTTTGCTTGACTCTATACATACACTTTTTTGGTACTACTTGGTACAATATCTTGATTATTGGTGCTATACAACTTTATAACATTTGTTCGGGGGAGAATAATGATACATATAATTTTTTTTTTTTTTTAGTTGGAGTCTCACTCTGTCGCCCAGACTGGACTGCAGTGGCTGCTCCTGGCCACCGCAGCCTCGACCTGCTGGGCTCCGGTGATCCTTCCACCTCATCCTTCCGAGTAGCCAGAATTACAGGTGCACGCCACCACGCCCGGCTGAATTTTTGATTTATTGTAGAGACGAGGTCTTGCCAAGTTGCCCAGGCGGGTCTCGAACCCGCGGGCTCTGGCAGTCCACTCACCTCGGCCTCCCAAAGCACAGGATTATAGGCTGAGCCACCGAGCCCGGCTGATACACATGATTTTGGTAAAAGTGAGGCCAGGCACAGTGGCTCATGCCTGTAATCCCAGCACTTCGAGAGGCTGAGGCGGAAGGGTTGACTGAGCCCAACCTAGGCAACATAGTGAGAACTCTTCTCCACAGAAAAGTTAGCTGGTTGTGATGGTGCATACCTGTAGTCCCAGCTATTTGGGAGGCTGAGGTAGAAAGAACATCTGAGCCTAGGAGGTTGAGGTTACAGTGAGCCCTGATTGTCCCACTGCATGCCAGTCTGGGCAACAGAGTGAGACCCTAATGAAAAAAAAAGTGCAAAGTTATCTTTAAAGAAATAAAATCATATGTTACCATGTTTTCCGGTCTAGATTCTACATTTGACTTTTATAAAATTTATAAACAAAGACTTTTTCATTGTAATACACCAAAACTTGGCTTTCTTACCCACAGTATTTGATCTACCTGTACATCTGAAAATCCTATGTATAATAATATGTAGATGTAAATTAAGCCACAAGTCAGTTAAAGTAATTTCTCTTTTTCAGTGATGGAAGGGAATTTGCAAAGAAAAGGAAGTACTGTGCTAACTGACTTGACTTCGCAACATCCCCCCTGCAGAGAGATATTCACGGTCATTCCTTATTGAATATAAGATTGGGTCCCTTTGCACAAAACCATCCTCGCAAACCCAACCTGAGAACCAACAAGGGTATAAAAAGGTGCTCATCTATCAAACATCTCACTCAGTTTTCCTCTCCATCTCCCTCGTCACACCTTATGGTCACTCACCACGATTATAGCTGTATCTCCTCAACATTTCTACCTTTTATTTTTGAGGTACAGAGGAGTTGAAGGAATATAGTCCTATTTTGTGCAAATGGGAAGCAAACTGGACCGAGGAAGTTTAGAGTTAAGAATTTGATTCCAGAGCCGGGCTCGGTGGCTCAGCCTGTAATCCAGAACTTTGGGAGGCTGAGGTGAGAGGATTGCCTGAGCTCATGGGTTTGAGACCCACCTGGGCAGGGAAACCTCATCTCTACAATAAATCAAAAAATCAGCTGGGCGTGGTAGCGCATGCCCGTAACTCCAGCTACTCGGAAGGCCGAGGCGGAAGGATCGCCGGAGCCCAGCAGGTCGAGGCTGCGGTGGCCGGGAGCGGCCACTGCACTCCAGTCTGGGCGACAGAGTGAGACTCCAACTCAAAAAAAAAAAAAAAAAGAACTTGATTCTGGCACTGCCAACATTAGCTGTCTGATCTTGGATGGTCAACCTCTCTGGGCATTTCCACAATTGTAAAGGGAGATTGGACCTGATGATCTCTAGGGTGCCTTCTAGTACCAAACCAACTTTTTAAATGCACTTTATTATTGCTTCTGTCACAGCTTTTCATTCCACTTGGTAACCTTCTGAAGTACACAGGTACGGATTAAAGGTTGTCCTCTCAGAGCCCTCTGCCACTTCAGTGTTACCTCACCCAGCCAACAGACTATTGCAGAAGATTCAGGTCATTCATGATAAGAATAGCATATGCTTTCGTTTCTATTTTTTAGATGAACAAAACAAGAATATTTAAGTATTTAAGGATTTTCACCTCTGAAATGGAATATTTGAAAGCCCCGAATGCATAGAAAGTATATTGGTTATTGGTGCTCAAACGTAGCGGTTCAACACTCGGTTAATTTATTACTTAGTTCAGCACTTCTGGACACCACTGTGATTTTAACCATTTTTACAATTGAAGTTGTTCTTATGCACATTTAATTTGCACACATAATGTACCATTGGATAGATAGGAGAGATAAAAGGAACACTGATGTTGAAATACATTGGTAATAAGAAATCCTAAAAAAGATAATTATGGAAATTTACCTCAGACAGTCTTCAACAGATCCATAAATTCCATTCAACTGGTCAAAATTCTTAAACCAACACTTGATATTTTCAGTGTCTCAAAGCTGGGTTAAGAAGAGAATATTGTGATAATTTTATTCAAATTGGCCGTACATTTATTGAAAATCAAGACCTACCAATGTGTAATTTGAAAGAAGTGCTAGAACAAGCATAGCTTGAAATTCTTTTTTTATTTTTGAGTCGGAGTCTCACTCGGTCACCCAGACTGGAGTGCAGTGGCTGCTCCCGGCCA
>NW_007250661.1:320880-364599 GCF_000164805.1 Carlito syrichta
CACTCACCTCTGCCTCCCAAAGTGCTGGGATTACAGGCTGAGCCACCGAGCCCGGCTCATTGCTTTTTATGATGTTCAGCCATATTGAATTCGTTTTGTTCTTAAATATACCAACTCCCTCTCATGAACCTATGTGTATGCTGCTTTCCTTGCTTGGAATATTGTTTTCAGTCTTTTGCTTAGTTGATTTTTTCTCAAACTTTAAATCCAAAGTCTCTCTCCAAACAGTTTACATATTATTATAGCATTAATTGTGCCATATTATAATTGATTAATCCCATTGGAATACAAGTGCTGTGTGAGTAGGAGATTGTTCTATTCCTAGATATTACCACAATACTAGATATAGGTCCATAAGGAAAAGTTTGCTAAAAATTCCATTACAAATTCCCAATTATGTGGCCCAATTTAAAGTTCATCAGCCTGTTTGGAAGTTAGATATCAAAAGGCAATGACTGTAATTGGTCCTCTGTCTCTGTGGGTTCAGAGTTTCTTTATTATTAAGGTCATCTATGTCAGGTTATTATTGAAAATGTCATGTTTCTGTGGTCTTCTCAAGGGAAGGGAAGGAAACTCCCTTGAGAATTGTTGGTATGTGATTGTGTTTGAATTGTTTATATGAGATCAGGAATTGTGTCTTTGTTTGTATCTTATTCAGTGCCTAGGATACTATTAGAGTACAATAAATAAGGAATAATGGTGATGGTGAGGAATATACTAGAAATATATCTGTAGCCCTTAAAAATAATGCAAAGAATAGAAGAAATATTCTTTTAGGTTCTAAGTTTAGGTGAGTAGAGTGGTTTGGGATATATTTTTGAGTTTAGTAGAAATTTTAATTTCTACAATGAATAGTCCTTATGTGTTGACAATCCATAACCTTAAGAAGAGAACATGAATTTATTATGCTTTACCAGAAAAACTATAGAGGAAGATATGAGATATTATAGAAATTCTAAACTCTGATAAAAAAACGCCTGCAACATTAATAACTATGTAGAACATTAAGTTAAAAGAAAAGAAAGAAAGAAAGCAGTTCAAGAGTCTGGTGGTAGGAATGTCAGTCAGCATTCCTGAGAATAGCCCTGAACCCTGAGCTCTAACTGCTGAACCCAAGCCAAACTGTATAAGGAGACGGAGCCTGAGTTAAACTACTGGCTGTCTTGTCTGCTCTATCTGATGTTGGTTTTCCCTTTGAAGATTTCCTGTTTCATATCAAGATCATGGTAACATGGGAACAATCCTATACTACGTGTGTGTTTCTCAGCATTGTTAAAAGCTTTGTCATTATTGTCATTGATGCATTTAATGTAGCAACCCTAGTTGGCATGACAGTATTTGGGCATTTTCATGAGTTTAGGGATGAGAAGAGCAGAAACATTTAAAGGAAAATGTGGACAGACCTTTTTAGATCAGTGCCAGAAACAAACACTTAATTATGAATTCAGAACTTCTGAGATACATATGGGCTATTTCAGACAGAAGATGTCAAGACATTGTGTTTGCTTTTATTTCTGCAAATGGTGAGAGCATTATACATTTAAAAAGACCAGGCTATTGATATGAAATCATTGAAAAATGAAGCATGCAATAGCAATGATTTAATATTTATTAAATGAGTAAATCTCAGTTGAAAAATATATATTTATTTTGGGTCATAGAGAGAATTAAGATATATTCTCAAAATTATTTCTGATTGGATTTATTATGCACTTGGGAGTAAAAATCTATTTTTGAGTCATCAGACTATCTATTTTATTCCCACTTCAGCTTCTTCAGAAGTTCCAACCTGGTTCACGGACTGTCCTTGGTTCAGAAGAGATCATGAAGCACTAGTAAACCCTAGTAAACCCTGTCCTTCCTTTAGTGATTCTTATCAGTTTAGGAAAAGAGAGCAAAAGGATCAGGTCCTCAGAATCAACTTACCGTCTTCTAGGTATATGCAGTTTATGGCTACTCATTCACTCCAGACCTGCGTTTCTAGAACCAGTTCTAGTGTCTCAGTGCATGTTTTATTTTGCGAAGCTTGGAGTCTGGAAGTCAGGCATTATGTTTTAGTCAGCCTTATAGCCTTAGCACCCATACTGTGCCTGACTCATTATTAAGTGCCCAACAAAAGTTTGTTGAATCAATCAATGACTTCTCTTCCCTTTTGAAAAGGGAAGAGCTTTCTCTTGCCATTGTTTATGCAAGAAAGGCAGTTCTATCTGCACCATGGGTTGAATACAAAAAGGCATAATGAAGAGTTGGTGATCTGATGGAACTTATAATCTAGTTGGTGAGTCAGGACAGACTCATATAATGCAATAAGATGATAAATGGTCACGGGGCTTGAGAAGATAGATTTATTTGGAATGGCATGGTTAGGGAATATTTTTGAGAAGTTGTATTTGAACTTGATTTGTGAAAGAGTGATGGCGCTTGAACAAGAAATTCCAGGTAGGGGAGAACACTAAACACTGAACAGGATGCAGTCAAGGTCAAACTAAGAGTTGCTTTTTCTTTTTTGCAGCAATGTGGATATTTTTATTTGTTTCTGCAATTCTTTACAGTTTTCAAAATATATCCATGCATAGATCCATACCCTCACACCTTTTATTTTGTAATAAAGTTGTTATTTGTGAGATTCAAAAAGCTTGGGGGATTTTCTCAGCAACAGCATCTAATTAGTAAGACAGAGAGCTGAGACTTCGCTTCTTTGTAAACCATTGTGGCCACTGCTTTTTGTTGTGGTTTAAGTCACCTATGCTTTTTTGTTGAAGCCCTCTTGTGGCCAAGAGAAAATGTCCTTCAGGTAAGGGCATAAAGACCATGAAACAAAACAAGACTTATTGATATGTTTTCAAGCCAGAGGGTTGGTGAAGCACAGGAGGAGGAGAAGATGAGGAAGAGGAGGAAGATTAGCTAACATTTATCTAGTACTTTCCATGTGTCAGACAACATTCTCAGAGCCTTATGTGCGTTAACTTATTCAATACTTACAACAGCCCTACAGGCATATACTATTTCAGGTACTGTCATTATCCCTATATTATATTGCTTATCAAGTATTGAAAGCCAGGATGTGAACACAGGCTGTCCAACTCCAGAGCCCATTTGTAGTTTCTGGGTGAGTGGGGTATGATGTGCTATTATTCAAATCCTGATTTCACTTCTGGCTGTCTGATCCTGGCTCAATTAACAGCCTTTTCAAGAAAGCCTCAGTTTCCTCATGTACAAAAATGGGGATAATAACAGCTCCTCTCACTCATCTTCTGTGAAGATTAAATGGAAGGATGCCTGTAAACGCCCTCTTATTATTCTTATTAATAGCATTTAAATTATGTGATCATCAGTTGAGGATAGGATTATAATTTGTATTTATTTTCAAAGTAGGAAGGAACTACCAAGGACTCAAAGTAATTCCCTTATTCTAGGCAGAACATAGTGGCCAGATTAGAATTCTTACCGTTTTGATTTAGGAGACCTACTGATTGGCATTTTTGTAGCATTGCCTAACTATGTGTTATTTAGTTAGATTTCAAGATCTGTTGTTAAATGCCTGACTTATTGATGGCAGGGGGAGACAGTACTTTAGATATTAATACTTTTTTACTGAATTACAAGGGTTTTGTTGGTTAGGTTGTGCAATTAGCATTTTAGCCTGCCTCAATTTTATTGCATCAATAAAATCTATTATAATAAAATTATGTTTGTTTAGAAACCAGGGGGAAGGATGGAAGGGGGATTAAAAGTTGCAAAATTACCCATCAGGTACAACAGGGTGGGGGACATTGGGGGGGGCTCGTCTAACGCCCAAACCTTGCCATCATTCAATATACCTATGTAACAGATCTTCACTTGTACTACTTGTATATAGAATAAAATAAAATTACTTAATTTAAAAAAGAAACTAAAAAACATGATCCTAACAAACCAAACTACTTTGAGATTTCAGAAAGACAATTATTTTCTATAACATGAATTTGGATAGTGGAACAAGTAACTGTTGTTATAAACCATTTCTGCATAGACTATTAGAAAATTATACTTTCACATATGGAAATTCTGAGACCTTAATGTTCATAGACATTAAAAATTTATAGTGTTAATGGAATTTTAGGATAAAAGCCTATGTTGATTATGACGTCATTTAGTACACTTGAAAAACTCCTTACTTTGTTTTGAACATACTTGTTTTATAATGAAAGTAAAATATTCAGCAAGTGCAAACAAAGGGAGAAAATGTCTGTTTACTTTGAGATGTAACTTCGGTTTAATCTTCACACAAGCCAAATGAGAAGAGGAGCTATTATCAAAACAATATTTGCTCTATTTGATCAATAACATTCAAAGACTAACTATATAGTATATAGGTTCGCCAGAAATGAACCCCACCAGCACCTTGATTTCAGAGTTCCAGCCTCCAGAATTAGTCTTAAGCCACCCAGTTTGTTGTAATTTGTTATGGCAGCACTGGAAGGCTAATACAGTTGCGAAGTTTAGTGTGGAGTTTACTTTTATAAAAGGCTTTATTGCTGTACGCCAAAATTAAATTAAAAGTTTAGCAGAGGCTGGGCTCGGTGGCTCAGGCTGTCAGCCCAGCACTTTGGGAGACTGAGACAAGTGGATTGCGTGAGGCTGCGGGTTCGAGACCAGCCTGGGCAACTTGGTGAGACCTTGTCTCTACAATAAATAGCACATTAACTGGGCGTGGTGGTGTGTGCCTGTGGTTCCAGCCACTTGAAAGGCTGAGGTGGAAGGATCGCCGGAGCCCGGCAGGTCAACACTGGGGTGTCCATGAGCGTGCCCCTGCACTCCAACCTGGTGACAGAGTGAGACTCCGACTCAAGAAAAAAAAAATGTGTAGCAGATTTTTGTTTATACTCCAAATATTCATGAGTTTTGTTTGTTTGTTTTAAAGGATAATTCTGCCATTTTAGGTGCATTTCAGGCCAGGTGGTACTCCCATGTTTTATCATCTCAAATTCTTGCTCTTGTGAAGACGTTCTGTAGTTTTAGTTTTTTGTGTTTTTCTTTTTTTCAGACACTTTGTAGAGAAAAGATATTCAGTTGTTTTGGGATAGAAAAATAATAAAGTTCTTTTCAGAGACAAAAGTATTAAAATTTTTCTTCAGTGGTATTTAAGTTGGATTTTTATTTCAATTAAACCATTTATTTATATGACATAAAAATTCTGCCGAATGCAGCGGCTCATGCCTATAATCCCAGTGCTTTAGGAGGCCAAAATGGAAGATCACTGGAGGCCAGGAGTTTGAGACCAGCATAGGCAGCGTAGCAAGACCCTATCTCTGCAAACAACAACAACAACTGTAATTGCACATGCCTGTAGTTCCAGCTACCCAGGAGGCTGAGGCAGGAGGATCTCTTGAGCTCAGGAGTTTGAGGCTGCAGTGAGCTATAATTATGCCCCTGCATTCCAGCCTAGGTGACAGAGGTAACCTTGTCTTAAAAAAAAAATTCTGTAAAGAAGGAGATTTTCCTCAGATGAAATAAGCCATCACATTTTTAAAATGGGAGAGTCCTAAAAATGCATATGGAACAACAAACAGCTTAGGTTTTTTTCTTTTATGTTTGCTTTGATCTTTGTTTAGAAAAAAAATTAAGAAGCATCCTAAATTCTTATTATTTTTTAATTTAAGTAGTCTTTTTCAGTTTTATCAACATACAATTGACAAATAAAAATTGTATACAGCTGGGCTCTGTGGCTCACACCTGTAATCCCAGTACTTTGGGAGGCCAAGGTTAGAGGATTGCCTGAGTCCAGGGGTTCAAGGCCAGCCTGGACAACTTGGCGAGACCCTGTCTTTACAGTAAATAAAAAAAATTAGCCGGGCATGATAGCACACACCTGTAGTTCCAGTTACGTGGAAGGCTGAGGTAGAAAGATGGCCTCAGCCTAGCAGGTCAAGACTGGTAGCTGTGAGTGTGCCACTGCACTCCAGCCTGAGCGACAGAGTGAGACTCCAACTCAGGGGGAGGGAAAACATATACTGTACATTTAAGGTATACAGTGTAATGTTTTGTTATGAATATACATTGTGAAATGACTACCACAATCAAGCTAATTAACACATTAATCAATTCACATAATCACCCTTTCTTCCTGTGGTGAGAAATACTTAGATCTACTCCTTTAGCATATTTTGAGCACATCATACATCGTTAACTATAGTACCATGTTGTATGCAGATCTCCAGAATTTATCTTATCACCAAAAATTTGTACCCTTTTCTATGAGTTTGACTTTTTTAGGGCATCTATAAAGTGAGATCATGAAGTATTTGTCTTTCTGTGCCTGGCTATTTCACTTAGTATAAGTCTTCCATGTTCATCTCTGTCATCGTAAGTGGCAGGATTTTCTTCTTTTGTAAGGCAGAATAATACTAGTTGTTTGCGTATGTGTGTGTGTGTATACAGTCATGCTCTGCATAACAATGTTTCTGTCAATGACGGACCAATTATATGACACTGGTCCCATAAGGTTATGATAGTCTATTTCTACTGTACCTTTTCTGTTTAGATATATTTAGATACCTAAATATAGTTGACCCTAATAACGTTGGCAGTTAGGGGGACTGAAAATTTGCGTGCAACTTTTGACCCTTCAAAAAGGTAACGACAGATAACCTAGTGTTGAATGGGAACCTTACTGATAACATAAACAATTGATTAACATAGGTTTTGTATGTTGTATGTATTACTGTGTTTTTATAATACAGTAAGCTGCAGAAAAGAAAATATTATTAAGAAAACTATGCTGCCCATTGAAGTTGCACTGGATAAAATGTGGTATGTATACATGGTGGAATATTATGCAGCCATAAAGAAGGACAAACATATGGACTTTGCAGCAACTTGGATGGGTTTAGAGTCGATCATACTCAGTGATCTACCACAGAAACAAAGAACAGAGTGCCATAAGTTCTCCCTCATAAGCGGACCTCGAACAGTTATAATTCTATAGAAAAGGGATTGGCAGTAGTGGGGAACTGTCAGGGGTGGGGGACACCCCTCAACAAGGGTACCTGCATAATGAACATTTGTATACCTAATCCTGAATTGTCCCCCACCTCTCTCTCTCTCTTTCTTTCTTTCTTATTATAAAGATGTAGGGTACAATTCAAGGTTAGGTATACAAACATTGATGATGCAGGTATCCTGGTTGATGAGGTATGCCCTTCCCTCCCCAGCAGTTTCCCTCAACTGCCAATCCCACCCCCCCTCCCCTGACAGTTTCCCACTACTGCCAGTCCCTCTCTTATAGTATATAATTGTTCAAGATCCACTTATGAGTGAGAACATGTGGTACTCTGTTCTTTGTTTCTGTGATAGATCACTGAGTATGATTGACACTAAATCCATCCAAGTTGCTGCAGAGTTGATATGTTTGTCCTTCTTTTTGGCTGCGTAATATTCCCTTGTGTATATGTACCATATTTTTTTAATCCAGTCCAGCTTCGATGGGCAGCATGGTTGGTTCTTTGTTTTTGCTATCGTGAACAGAGCTGCAACAAACATGTGTGTACAGGTATCTTTTTTATAGAATGATTTGAGTTCCTCCGGGTATACTCCCAATAGGAGGATTGCTGGGTCCTATGGAAGGTCAATTTCTAGTTCTTTCAAAAATCGCCACACTATCTTCCAAAGAGGTTGCAGTAGTCTGCATTCCCACCAGCAGTGTAGAAGCGTTCCTTTTTCTCCACATCCTCGCCAGCATCTGCTGTTTGTTTTATTGATGATGGCCATTCTTTTTTTTTTGAGTTGGAGTCTCACTCTGTTGCCCAGACTGGAGTGCAGTGGCCGCTCCCGGCCACCGCAGCCTCGACCCGCTGGACTCCAGTGATCCTTCCACCTCAGCCTTCCGAGTAGCCGGAATTACAGGCCTGCGCTACCACGCCCGGCTGATTTTTTGATTTATTGTAGAGATGAGGTCTCACCAAGTTGCCCAGGCGGGTCTCGAACCCATGGGCTCAGGCAGTCCATTCACCTCAGCCTCCCAAGGTGCAGAATTACAGGCTGAGCCACTGAGCCCGGCGTTGATGGCCATTCTTACAGGAGTTAGGTGGTATCTCAGTGTGGTTTTGATTTGCATTTCTCTGATGATGAGTGAGGCTGAGCGCTTTTTCATGTTTCTGTTAGCTGCCCGTGTAACTTCTTTTGAGAAGTGTCTGTCCGTGTCTTTTGCCCACTTTTTAATGACTCCACATCTTTAAAATAAAAAATTTTAAAGTTTCAAAAACAAGAATTCCTCAGATGAAAGATAGGAGAAAGATTCATGTTTCTGTATCCCATCACTTAACAAGTCAATAAATATATATTGAGTGGTAGAAAAAGAAAGGAAAAGAAAATCATAAGGAAACTAGATTTACTGTCTATTAAGTGGAAATGGATCATCATAAAGGGCTTCATTCTTGTCGTCGTTACGTTGAGGAGGTTGAGGATGAAGAGGGAATGGCTCTTGCTGTCACCGGAGTGGCAGAGTTGGAGGAGGTGGAGGGGAGGCGGGAGGGCCAGACGGACTGGGCAGCGAGACCTCATCTTGACAATAAATTAAAAAATCAGCCGGGCGTGGTAGCGCTCGCCTGTAGTTCTGGCTACTCGGAAGGCTGAGGCGGGAGGATCGCCGGAGTCCAGCAGGTCGAGGCTGCGGTGGCCGGGAGCGGCCGCTGCACTCCGGTCCGGGCGACAGAGTGAGACTCCAACTCAAAAAAAAAAGAAAAACTCTTGAGTAAGTGGACCCTCTACACCCGCTTGCACCTAAGCCTAGGAGCAATAGGCTATTCCGTACGGTCTAGGTGTGTCATAGGCTAGACCATCTAGGTTGAGCCCATGCAGTTCAAGCCCATGTCATTCAAGGGCCCACTGTACTTACCGCTGTGTTACAGTTACCTACACTATTCAGTACAGTGACATGCTTGTTTCAAGATGAGCAGGTCTATGCAAATCTGTCCCTCAAGTTGAGGAAACCGAGAGGCTAAGACAGAAGCTGGCATATTCGGTTTCTTAGAGAGAAACGTTTACTAGGGACTTCGGAATAGAAACAATGTCTGTGTCGTGGGAGACAGCAAGACAAGATGGTGGATCCTCGCGCCATGACCCCCCAGACCCTGGGCTTATGTGTCATAGGGAAAGGGTGATTCAAAAGGGATATGTGTGACAAGGGTAGAATGATAACACCGAGGCTGTTTGACCTCAAGGCAGGCTTTATGGAAAGTCCCTGCTGTCCCACAAGGAGTAATTGAGAAGCTGGAAGTCTCGAGGCCACCTGGACCTGGGATCAGTCAGAAGCCAACATAGGGGCTCAGCATCCACGATGGAGTTGTGTTGGCCTCCACAATGCTGTGTAGGTTTGCAGCCTAGGAGCCATAGGCTATGCCATACAGTCTAGATGTCTAGTAGGCTCTACCGGCTAGGTTTGTGTAAGGACACGCCATGATGTTTGTGTAACAAGAAAATTTCCTAACAATGCATTACTCAGAACAAATCCCCGTCATTAAGTGACTCGTGACTGTAGGCCATAGTTTTTTTTTTAATCCATTCATCTGTCGATGGTATTTTCAATTCATCTTATTTATTTCTGTAAAAACAGTGCCATCGGAACTCAAGAGTTTAAACCCACCACTCATATTCTTCATAAAACAATTTTTATTCTTTATGTCCTCCTGAAATAAAGCAATGATCAACGTACATAATTATTCAAGCATTTGTTGAATCTCTACTATGTGCTATATAGTTTGTCAAGTGCTAACAATGATATAGTAAGGATAGGATGTAATGGTAACAATAGTTACCACCATCACTAGTATTTATTGAGTGCTTGATGTATACTCCTACTGTGTTGAGTGCTTTGTGTATATTGATTCAGTTCATCCTCATGAATTTTGCCTAAGGTAGGTAATTATTTCCTCCTCTCCTATGAAAAACTTACCACGTGCAAAGTTCAGGATTTGAATGTGTGGACTCAGTCCTTACTCTTTTTTTTCTCTAATTTTTTTTATTGTGGTAAAAGACACATAATATAAAATTTACTATCTTCACTATTTATCAGTACACAGTTCAGTGGTATTAAATCCATTCACAGGGTGCGTCCTTCACCACCATCCATCTCTATGGCTGTTTTCAACTTGTAAAACTGAGGCTCTATACCCGTGTAATTTCCAATTTTCACCATCCCTTTATTTCTTGGCAACCACCATTTGAGTTTCTGTCTATGATTTTTGACTACTCTAAGCACCACCTATACATGGAATCCCATGGTATTTGTATTTTTGCGACTCCTTGTTTCACTTCGCATAATGACCTCAAGGTTCTTCCATGTTGTCATAAGTGGCAAGATTTCCTTCCTTGTAAGGGCTGAATAATATCCCATCGTCTGCATATGACACCTTTCCTTTATTCACTCATCTGTTGACGGACATGGATTGCTTCCTTGTTTTAGCTAGCATGACTAATGCTGCTCTGAATGAATGTGGGTGTACAGATACCTTTTCGTGTCTCTGCTTTCAACTATTTCAGGTATACCTGAACATTTCAGGTATACTCAAAAATGGAATTGCTGGATCATTTGATAATTCTTTTTAAAGTTTTCGAGGAGCCACTATACTGTTTTCCCCAGTGGTTTTACCATTTTATATTCCAGCCAACTGTGTGCAAGTGTTCTAATTTCTCTGCATCCTTGTCAGTACTTGTGATCTTCTGTTTCTTTGATAGTAGACATCCTAATGGGTGTGAGGTAGTATATAGTTTTGATTTTCATTTTTCTAGAGATTAATGAGGTTGAATAATTTTTAATATGCTTATTGGCCATTTGTATATCATTTTTGAAGTATGTCAATTCAAGTTCTTTGCCCATTTTTTTAACCGGGAATTTTGGTGTTGAGTTTTAGGAGTTCTCTATATATTCTGGATATTAATCTCTTACCAGATATATAATTTGCAAATATTTTCTTCCATTCTGTGAATTGCCTTTTTACTCTGTTGACAGTGTCCTTAGATGCCCAGAATTTAAAAATTTTCATGAAGTCTAGTTTGTCTGTTTTTTCTTTTGTTGCCTGTGCTTTTGATGTCATATCAAAACAAATCATTGCCAAATCCAGCATGTAAAGTTTTTTGCCCTATGTGTTCTTCTAAGAGTTTTATGGCTTTTGGTCATATGTTTAGGACCTTGATGCATTTTGATTTAATTGTTATCTATAGTGTTAGGTAAGGACCCACCTTCATTCTTTTGCATGTCTATATCCAGTTCTCTCAGCACCATTTGTTGAAAACACTGTTTTTTCCTCATTGAATGGTACTGACTCCTTTATCAAAACTCATTTGATCATTATGCAATAGTTTATTTCTGAGCTCTCTATGCTATTCCATTTGTTTCTATGACTGTCTTTATGCCAGTACCATACTGTTTTGAGTACTATAGCTTTGTAATAAGTTTTGAAATTAAGAAGTGGGAGTCCTGAGCTTTATTCTTCTTTTTCAATATTGTTCTGGGGATTTGGCATCCTCTGAGGATTGTTTATGAGTTTTAGGACAAGAAGTTTTGCTATTTCTGCAAAGAATGTGATCAATATTTTGGTAAGAATTGCATTGACTCTGTAGATTGCCTTGGGTTGTATTGACATCTAGCAATATTAAGTTTTCTAATATATAAGCATGCTTAGTTTTATTAAGTTTTCTAATACATAAAAATGCTTTCATTTATTCTTGTCTTTAATTTCTTCCAGCAATGTTTTATAGCTTTTATTGTAAAAATTCTTTCAATTCTCTAATTAATACTGGAGTATCTTTTTTTTTTAGCTTAAACAAATTAGTGTGTATTTGTCTCATACATATACTACAAGCAGTATAGACGTGTGCCACTGCTTTTTTTAATTATAAAGATGTGGGGTACAATTCAGGATTAGGTATATAAATGTTGATTATGCAGGTACCCTTATTGTTGAGGTGTGCCCCTCCCTCCCCAGCAGTATCTTATTCTTTTTGATGCTATTGTAAATGGACTGTTTTTGTAATTTTCTTTTATATTGTTCATTGTAAATGTATAGAAACGTAATTGATTTTTGTATATTGACTTTGTAGTGTGCTACTTTGCTGAATTCATTTATTCTTACAATTTTTTTGTTGAATCTTTAGGGTTTTCTACATATAATATCATATTATCTGCAAGCAGAGATAATTTTACTTCTTCCTTTCCAATTTGGGTACCTTTTATTTATTCTTACTTTTTGTTTCTTGCCTAATTGCTTTTTTTGTGTGAGTTGGGATCTCACTCTGTTGCCCAGGCTGGAGGGCAGTGGCATGATCATGGCTCACCACAGCCTTGACCTCCTGGGCTCAAGCAATCCTCCCACCTCAGCATCCCAAGTAGCTGGGACTACAGACATGTACCACTATGCCTGGCTAATTTTTTTGATTTTGTTGGGATGAAGTCTCACTGTATTTCCCAGGCTGGTCTCAAACTCCTAGACTCAAGCAGGACTTCTGCTTTGTAATCTCTATAATCCCAAAATGCTGGGATTATAGGTTTGAGCTACTATGCCAGGTTGTTTTTTGTTTTGTTTTGTTTTTCTGCTTATGTTAGGGTTTCCAGTACTATGTTTAATACAAGTGGTGAAAGCAGGTGTCTTTGCCTTATTCCTGATCTTGGAGAAAAACTCTCTTTCACCACTGAGTATGATGCTTGCTCTGGACTTTTCATATGCGATCTTTATTTTGTTAGGGTAATTTCCTTCTATTTCTACTTTGTTGAGAGTTTTTATCCTAAAATGGTATTGGATTTCATCAAATGCTTTTTATGTAGAGATTATCGTGAGATTTTTATTTTTCATTCTGTGAATGTGGTGTATCACATGGATTGATTATTGTATGTTGAACCATCCTTGCATCCCATAAACCACTTGGTTATGGTGTTTGCTTATTTTATGTGCTGTTGAATTCAGTTGCTTATATTTTGTTGAGAATTGCCAGATCTGTATTCATCAGGGAAATTGGCATATAATTTTCTTGTGGTATCTTTGTCAAGCTTTGGTATCAGTAATGCTGGCCTCATAAAATAGAGTTTGAAGTGTCCCTTTTTCTTCAGTTTTTTGGAAGAGTTTGAGAAGAATTAGCATGAATTCTTCTTTAAATGCTTGTTGTTTAGAAGGTTCTTGGTGCTTACTACTCTGCTGTCTTTCCAGAATTTTCTCAAGTCCTTACTCTTAAGCACTACTTTATATTACATCCATAATAAGATATGGTGCTTTCTCTCAGGAATCTGATTGTTTTTATGAGGAGACAGACATATATATTAATACTTACAATAAATGATGATAAAAGAATAATAAAAAATGCAAGTGAGAAGTGAGAATTATCTATGTGAGGATAGTATTAGTGGAGATAGAGAAAGATTAGACTGAGGATAGATTTAGATGGAATATTTGACTAGACTTCATGAATACAATAGACCCATGGTAGTTTCCTAAGTGTGTAATAATTCACTCAAGATCTCTTTCTGCTGTAGCTTCTGGTAAAAATGTGCAGTGTTCAATATGACAAGTTTCTATTTATATAGAGGAAGGTTTCCTTCAATTTGAAGGCATATCACAAAAGCACTGCGATTTGAAGACCTGACTCCAAAAGCTTCAAGTGTCTTCTCAGCTTCATAGAATGACAAGTTACGGTCAAACTCTGCTTTGCCTGGTATAAAGTAGTGGTAAATCTCTGCTGGGATTAGTTCATGAAGGTGGAGGCTAGAATTCCCCATCCTGTAATTAGATTTTCAGCTTTGATTACTGATACTAAACTTGGAATTGAAATCATAACTCTGTCTTGATAATCAGTATAAGGATCTGCACTTGGATGTCAATATTAAAGAGTCCTACCTTTAAACTTTTTTTGCGGCCTCTTTATCACATAGCCTTACAAATGTAGGTTTCTGAAGGCAGTACAGTTTTTATTACTTTTCTTTTTCTTCATATGACATTGATTTTTTTCAAAATTCTCAGATTTTCAGAGTACAAATAAATTAAAACTGATTATATGCTTAGTTCTGAACACATTAGAAGGTGAAAGAAAATGTGTAAATTACTCAGATCATTTCCCTAATCAGTATGAATTCTTTTTCTTAGCTAAACATATATTCAAGTACAACGTATTTCATCTGGAAAGCTAAGTAACATGACCAAAGTTTACAGAAAAAATATTGTTGAGTTTGTCAGAAGTGCATTTTTATGAGCAAACACTGAATTCCATACTTTTGAATTGTGCCTAGATCTTTCCTTGTAAATGTTCTTTTGACATGCTGGGTGATCTTTATACAATACTATCATAGATGATATAGTGGGAAAACTCACTATAAGTTGATTGCTAGTAATATTAAATTCTGGTGATCTAAAAATCAAATCTTTCTTTCAATAGAGCCTGAAGACTGATGTGAAATTTAACTTCAGCCATCTAGAGGTCTGTTTTTGAGCAGCTTAATGTGTCCCTGTAATATTTTCTAGATTCCCGTCTGGTTCGATATACGGAATGACTAAATTGCAGTCATACTAGTTTTGAGCATGCAGACAAGAAGCAAAGTCGTTAAGCATCTTGCTGTGTGTGAGCCGTTCGAGGGCAGGCAGACACCATGCACCTTGACCACCTATTATGAAGCTTTTTGCTGCTGTGTCAAGTGAAAGCGAGTTAATTGGGTGAAGCTGTGGAGCATGTTAGGGGCCTGGTAAAGGGTTGCTGTCTGACAGCTGAATGTCAGCAAAAGCCAGTCAAGTGTGGCTGAGAGACAGAGACCTGTCACAAAGTTCCCGCAGACTGGAACACAGTTAGGAAGCTGAAATCTGGTTCCGTCTCACTTTCTCCCTCATTGAATCCAAGCACCTTAAAAGATTTTACATTGTACGTGTCAACTCTTGTTCTCTAAGCTGTTTCCCTCTAACTGTCCTGCATTCAAATGATTGAACAGAAGATGCTAATGTTTAGCAAAGTGAATGTAAATTCCTTCTTTTCCCCTTTTCTGCCCAAGCAGATAGACGTCCAACTCAAAGGCAACTTTGAAGGCTTACATCAAACAATTAGCTTGCCTCCAAATTTAGCTCATAGTAGAATCTTTTTCTCACGAGAGTATGAAAATTGACAATTAAAGCAGGAGAATAAGGAGTGCATTTGGCTCGAGCTTTAGGGAGTAGGATTCCTGCCTGGATGTCTTGAGAATGGACACTCGCCAAGGCAACCTTCCTCTTGTCTTTCATCAAGGCTTCTTTCTTTTTCTGTGTGGCCCGTGGTAAAATGGAATAATAATAGCCACTGGAAGGTCAATAAAGGTAAACATAGCAAGGAACTGCATGGCCCCTTCTGGAACTTTCTTTAGACACTTAGGAAGAAGGAATTGAAGATAGTTGGCGTTAAATAAAATGGAATTAAACTCTGTGAAATAAAAACATTTCAAGAAGAGAAGAGTGTAATTTAAAACATGTCCTATTTGTTCACTTTCTTTAGAATGTGAACGAAAAGGAGTTATTCATTCATTCCTTCATTCTTTCATTCATTCAGCAATAGACAGGCATATAGAGTATCTGTTGTATACCTGACACCAGGCATGCCGTTGGTGATGCAGACACAAAAAACCAAAATAATCTGTGCCTTCAAGGACTGAACACCAAGCCAGCACTGTTCATTGCAATTTACTGGGATGATGAAAATATGGTGTTCGAGCATTGGAACATGGCTAGTATGACTGAGGTGCTGAACTTTAATTTTATTTTTTTGAGTTGGAGTCTCACTCTGTCGCCCAGACTGGAGTGCAGTGGCCGCTCCCGGCCACCACAGCCTCGACCTGCTGGGCTCCGGCGATCCTTCCGCCTCAGCCTTCCAAGTAGCCGGAATTACAGGCGTGCGCTACCACGCCCAGCTGATTTTTTGATTTATTGTAGAGATGAGGTCTCGCTGCCCAGGCAGGTCTCGAACCCGCGGGCTCAGGCAATCCACTCACCTCAGCCTCCCAAAGGCGCGGGATTACAGGCTGAGCCACCGAGCCCGGCTTGAACTTTAATTTTTAGTTTAATTTTAGGTTAATTAAAATCTAATTAACCTCCAATCAAGTAGCTACATGTGGCTGCCATGTTGAGCGGTGCCAGTCTCAGCAAACAGAAGACTGTGGGGCTGATAAAGGTGTGCGTGGGTGTTAGGATAACACAGAAGAGGTGCATCTAACCCAGATGTGAGGTGACAGATGGCGAGGAAGGCTTGGGGAAGGGTGGTACCTGAGGTGAGTCTTGAAAAACAGTAGGCGTTCACCTGACGAAGGATCCCCCTTCTGATAGAGAGGAAAACACACGCAGGAGATTCTGAGATCAGGGTAAGCGGGGCATATTTCAGATGAGCGCTTTGAAATCACCCTCATGCAGTGATAGCTTCCAAGTACGCTACCAGGCAAGCTGTCCCAGAGGTGGTAGCAGAAGATGTCGCAGACCAAATCAAGATACTCTAATCATGTGGTTTATTGAACGCATTTAATACATAGCAAAAGGCGAGCAGAGATGGGGTAGCCGGCAAGCAGAGGGAAGGGCCATGGTGCCTGACTTTGTGGTTACGCAGTGTTTACGTGACCTGTCTCTCACTGCTGCTTCAGCCTCCTTCACTCTTGGGGAGGTTATGAGGACCAGCGTTGGGGTTTGAAACAGGCGACTTGGGCGACAGAAGGTGCCTGGGCCACTTACATACTTGCTTTCTAGGAGAGGTGCAGGGACAAACATGCCTGTCCGGTAGTTGTAGCTTTCTACTTAGACTGCTTGAGTAGATTTGGGTTTTATCTGCAATTCCAGGGCCACTTTAAGGATGACGTTAGGTTAGAGGTGGCATATCTCTACCTTTTGATGTGGTCTTCCATGTTTCTATCTAGAATGTAACATGTCTTAGAGAGCGCTAACTCAGTGTTCTCAGCATGGATTTTGCCTGTGTCTTGCAAACTGCGTGCTGATTCATGATCTATGCTTGACACCTCTTATGAGTTTCACCCATCCTATTTTTTCTTGTTTTCCATAGAAAATTTGAATATTCTAAAATAATAAGCAAGCATACAATAAAGAAGAGATGAAGTAGGAGATTTTTGTTTATAAAAATTAAAAGGACATTTAGGCTAGAGAAGCTGATGGGAAAAAATTAGTAAAGAGCTTTGAAACCTATGTCAAAACCATTATCTACAACTTACTCTGGGTGCAAACCACATTGCAAACAAGGCTAGGCCTTTTTGAAAAATTGGTGTGCAGGCTCTTGGAGAGTTAATTTGAATGAGGGCTCTGGCAATTGGTGAAGGACTAGTGGAGTTTTTGTAGGCAGGTCCCGAAGAGGAGATGCAAAGTGGAGAGAACTGCCTGTCACCTTTCCTCCATGCAGGTCAGGGGACTGGCATCTGGACTCTTAGGAAGAGAGCCTGCAGGTGGAAGCTGAAAGAAATGTCTGTGACGCGTGCTGCAGGACACCGGGTCCAGCCAGAGTTGCCATGGTTTTCAGATGACTCGAGAAGGAAGGGTGGGCATATGGCCAAATCGGTTAGGGACACCACCCATAAGAACTCACTAATGCATTGAAGGCAGTGCGTGATGGAGGGATTGCAGACACCCAGCAACTCTTGATTGGGATTCTACAGGGGTATCTGAGCGCTTCTGTGAGCAGGTCAGTGAAGAACAAAGGACATTTGACTCATTATTGGAACCTTGTCTGTATCCACAGAGCAGCGAGGATGGGAAGCTTACTTTACAGTGCCATTGTGCATCAAAGCTTATACTATTCACGCGACAGTGGTGTTTTATACATAGGTTACATAGTATTTCAGCAAATTACAATTTCAGGAGAACTGGCTTAGGGTGCAGATTAAAATCTAATAAATAATCCTGAAAACAGGGAATTTTTATGTGTTTAATTTGGTTTTTAATTTTAATTTTATGTGTTTAATTGTATGTGTTTAATTTTGCTGTATTCCTGTGTCTAGAACAGTATTTGGCACATTGCAGGCACTTGATAGATCTTTATTGAAAGAATTAATGGATAGAACTAAGTTAGGGGACTAAAAGTGGATGTGCGTTTACGCATTGTGCAAACATTATATAATCATGGAGAAAATCTATCATATGGAATTGATAATGTAGGGAGTAGATTTCTGAAATAGAACCTAGGGATATAATATTTTGGAATTTTGTGTTTGCGACATCATTCTCACAGTTCTATAGGATGTTCTCCTGAGAGATGGGTTTGGTTTGAGACAGCTGGAAATGGCTTGGCTCTATCAGAAATAACATTCCTGCCTATCATGCAAAGGAAATGTCGTTGCCAGCTAAGTGATTGGTTTTGGAACATATGTCTCAGTACTTGTTGTGATTTGAAGGCATTCCACAGATATGACCCCCAGTTCACATGATTTGGCTTACATCTGAAGTGCCCTTCTCTCGCTGAGAAATAGAGAGACTACATTCTTTTAACTGGAGATAGCCAGTCTTTCCAGAACGGCCCAGCTATGGAGCTGGCCAAAGGGTCCACAGCCCTGGGGAGTGTAGAACTTGTACCACAGATAGCCAGTGGGGAAATAAAGACTGTGTGCAGCCTTCTGTGAAGAATCGCTCAGGATTTTAGGTGTGGTACAATGGAATTAGAAGGAAACATGTCCAAATACAGCAGTGGAAGGGAAGGGTTTACCAAAAAATGGGTTTCAACTTATATGCAAATGTATTGCTAAATTAGTTGAGATGGGTGATTGACAGATACTCACTCTATTGATAGGGTTTAAGAAACTCATCTCCTTCAAAGAACTTTAAACTTTAGACGAGTCTTCCTTGCCCTGCTCCTCTCTACCTGAGTGCCTGCTCAGTAATTCCACTATCTGGAAAACATACTGCCGAAAGGTCTAGGTTTATAGCTTCCAGATTATTACTAAAAATTTGACATTGAATAAAAAAGGTTTATAACTTTAAGAGGAAATTCTTCAGTAATGAAATAGTGGTCAGAAAACTGTTGCCTAATAGTTCCCAGAGAGAGTGTGACATGTGTACGTTTTGACCACAGAAGTCATAATCTGGCAGCTGGAAGTGCTGTTTGGAGTAAAATGAAGGCACACAAGTTGTGAGCAGCCGCTCTGCATACGGAGTTGCGTTTGTGCAGAGTAGAGGAACAAGTGACTCACTGTCATTATTTGTGTATGTGTTTACTCAATGTCAGATTGTGAGTATGAGTTAGATAACGGAAGATGTTGAAATAATAGAGTGTTCTCTGATACATCAGCATCTTTTCAAAACTTACAAAACCCTTGGTTAACGACCTATCCTCTGAGACCTTTAACTAACCAGTTCCATTTTCATTTTGGCCACACATTTCAGAGTCATAACTATACTAAAATATATGTGTACATGTTTCAATATATATAAAAATATATATAGTTTCATTTTTAATAAAGCGTTTTTAGTTGTAAAAGGAAAGCATAGTTAGTGTAGATAACCTGGACAATATAAGCCCTAACCCTAATCCTAAGACCAGAGAAAAAAATCTCAACAATCCCAGTATCACAAAAGAAGTACCCTATGTAATTTGTGTGCCGCTTTTTCACTTACATAATCTAGCCCAGGGGTCAGCAAAGGACAGCCTGGGGGCCAATTCTACCTGCCACCTGTTTTTGCATGACCTGTGAGCTAAGAATGGCTTTTGCATGTTAAATGGTTAGAGGGGAAAAGCAAAAGAAGAATAATATTTCATAACACATAAAAATCATATGAAATTCAAATTTTAGTGTCCATAAATAAAGTTACATTGGAACACAGCCATGCTCATTAATTTACATATTGCCTGTGGCCGCTTGTGTGTTACAACAGCGTGGTTTAGTAGTTGTAACAGAGCACATATGGCCTGCAAAGCATAAAATAGTTATGATCTTGTCCTTTACTGAGAAAGTTTGCTGACCTTCGGTTAGACTTAAGCATTTGTCCATGTTATCCAAAAGTTTATAACCTTATATTTTATAGCTATATAATATTCCACCAAGTGACCATAGCTTACTTCACCATATTTCTGGTTGAATGTGAGATTATTTCCAATTTTCATCTTTTATTGTGAATATAGGGAACCTAATCATAAATTGAATTTTGGGATCAAACGGCGTTATCCGTTTAAGACAGCTGTCCAATTATAATCTAAATGATTCTATCAGTTTATGCAGTTTATGAATGCCTGTTTCACAGTGGTTTCACTAACATTTAGTATCATCATTTTTAAATTTAAATTTTCATTGGCAACAAATGTCTTATTTTGCTTTTCATTTTTGATTACCAGTAGGGGAGGAGTTGCGAGGAGTTGCCATTTTTTCACATTTATTTATTAATCAATTGTGCCTTTACTTTTGTGAACTGCCGGTTCATAACTTTTTCTCATGATTCAAATAGTTTTAAAATCATGGGAAGAAAAAATGTAAACGTTCAAAGCTTTTTTTTTTTTTTTTTTAACCCATACTCCAATTTAGTCCTTTTTTTCCCTGAAGGGAATTAAGTTTCTGGTGATTATTTTTTTCAGAAAAAAATAGGGTTAGATATGCCTGTTTATACTTAATTTCAAAATACATATTACTATATATCCATGCATATTATATATGCATACTATACATGTCTGCACACCATTTTGAACGTTCTTTTTTCATGTGGACATAGTCCTATACCAGCATTTGCATGTTTACCTCATCTTTTTTGAACAGTTGGATTAAATGGTTGTGCCTTATTTCATTTGAATAGCCCTCTCTTGATGGACTCTTTAGTTTTGTTTATTTATTTAACTATTTTTATTTTCATTTCAATAGCTTTAGGAGCACAGATGGTTTCTGGTTACGCGGATCATTGTATAGTGGTGAAGAAGTCTGGGTTTTACATGTATCTGTCACCCCTACTAGTGCACGTTGTACCCAGTGGATGATTTTTTTTTTTAATCTCTTACCCCTTTTCCACTCTTTAGTTTCGTTTAAAAAATGGTTTTCTATTTTGAAATGTTCCAGTGAACATATCTGTGTGCTCATCTTGGTGAACTTTTGTGAGTGCAGCCATAGAAGTAATGGCAGGGAGTAGAATTGCTGGGTTGAAGGACAGATATGTTTAAAATATTGTCTTCCAGTAGGTTGTACCAGCTTATATCCCTGCCTGTGAGTCATGAGTTTGCCTGTTTCTTTCTTCTCAACAGTAAGTATATCAGACACCTACATTTCTGCCTACCTGATAACTGATTGGCATGTTTTGTGTGGTATTTCTTTATGAATGAAGTCTAGCACCTTTTGTATGTTTACTGGTTGTTTGTTATATCCCTCCTTCTCCCAACCAATGTGTACCTGAGGCAGAAGCTGGCAGTGGTTTCCCAGTATATGCTTTCTCTTTCTGTCTTTGTAATAGAACTTGAGAATATCACCTGGGCTGCTTGAGGGTGTAGGGGGGAAGCTAAGCTGCATTTTCCAGACTCCCCCAAAACTAAGGCAGTCACATGATCTAGCCAATGGGATGTAAGTGAGAGTGTCTGATTTTAGGAAGTGTCTTTAAATGGAAGCAGTTCTTCCTTCTTTGCTTCATCCTCTTTTCTTCTGGTCATTTTTTACCAGAAGAAAGGAGGATCTGTGGAGTCCAGGATGGAAGCAGCCTGGATTTTTGATAGCTTTATTTTGCTCTATCAGAAAGAAATAAGCCTCTTTTTTCCAATGACACGTTGGGTTTTTGCTACAGCTTGACTCAGTCTTAATAAGTACACTGCCCTTAGCCTATTTTCTAATCACATTCTTCTTTTAATTGATTTGCATTAAGAAAGTTACTTTGACGGCTGTTATATGTGTTGCACATGTTTTTACCAATTGTCATTTCAGTTTTTCAATGGCTTTTTTTTCTATATAGTATGCTTAAGTTTTAATTTATTCAGTGTTTGTACCTTTTAAAATATTTGAGTGTATAAACAAATTTACATTCCAGGTTCTCTCTGAATTGTTTGGGAGTGTATGTTTCTAAGATACAGGGGGAAATGTTTCCTTTGTGTTTTCTGGCCATTCCTGGCCAGTCTGGTCATTCCTGGCACTCTCTGTCACCAATGTGTCGGGATTGGCAGGGCAGGAGCAGACTGGAAGCACAGAGGTATGAAGGAAATAAGGGAACAAAAGAACAAAAGCCATTTGGGAGAATTCTTCAACTCTTTTCCGACCTCAACCACATCAGGAAATCTAAACATCCAAGAGAAAAATATGGGAATTGTTATCTTGTCAGGCACAAGACATCTTTAAAGTAATTTAAAATTAACCTTTAGATGTCCTAGTGCAATTTAAAGCTTCAGTAACCAAATTTTACTTCTGAATACAACCGCTTGTAAGCTTCTTTGATGAAAAGACTAACTTTTATTTTATGTAAATACCATAAAATCTTTTTACTTCAATATCATAGGTAGTCAAATGTTGGACTATAATGAAATATGGGGTCAAAAGTATGAACATTTACTTTAGCCTCTAGTATCATATATGTACTTTTATTTTCCAGTTTCAGAGAGGTTTGTTGAACCTTTCCTTTGGTTATGAAGCGGCTCTAGATGTCTTCTTTGGGTGGCACAGCAAGGTAGTGGTCAAGTGTGTGAGTAGGAGAAGCAGAGGAATCGAAATTCACATCCCTTTCTTCCATGACCAAGCTGGGACGATTTATTCTACTCTTCTGAGCATTAGTGCATTCCTGGGCCTGGACGCTCATGCCTGCAATCCCAGCACTTTAGGGGGCCAAAGCAGGAGGATTGCTTGAGCCCAGGAGTTGAAGACCAGCATAGGCAACATAGTGAGACCTCATCTCTACAAAAAATTAGCCGGGCATGGCGGTCCACTATGGTAGCTCCAGCTGCTGGGAAGATTGCCTGAGCCCAGGAGGTGGAGGCTACGGTGAACATTGATCATGCCACTGAGCTCCAGCCTGGGTGACAGAGACCCTGACTCAAAAAAATAAGAATGACAATGAAATAAAAAGAAAGAAAAGAAAAATGAGGATAACTGTAGTACTTTCTCATTGAGTCATTGTGAGAATTCACAAATTGCTTATAAGGCGAAGCCTAGCACAGTGCATGATGTATGTGCTCAATGTGTTACCTAAAATTGGAATGTGTTATCACTTGAGAAGAGGAAAATGGGAAGTGAAGAGGAGCTATTGAATGCTATGCATTTTTGCATATGCTATTTCCTTTAATCCTATAACGACCCAATGAGAGATTCTTCTTCCTACTTTACAGATAAGGATACAGGCCCACACAGGTTAAGTAACTTGTCAAGGATCACATAATTAATAAATGGCAGAATGAACTTTCGAACCTGAGGTCTCTCTGTCTCAAAACCCATATTCTTTCCACTATGCTATTTCTAACTGGGACAAATATCTGTACATGTGTGAAATGACTATCTAGCTATATAAGACCAAAACCGTGACATAGTGTGAGGGGTTTGTTTCCTCAGTCATTCATCATGTAGGAATCTTTAGTCCCAGATCTTGTGCTAAGTGCTAGGAATACAAAGTCATGATTCCATCACATTAGTTGCTCATAGATTTATAGGGAAAATGTAAAGATAAACAGGTGTAGAAATAGTAAAATAAATGCTCCTAAAGGAATGTACAAATGAGACTGGGTGTTGCATTTAACTGTAGTTGGGAAGGGTGGGAAGAGGATCTGGAAATGCCTCACCAGAGAGGTAAATCTTGACCAGAGTTTAAAAGGCAGAGAATTCAGCCAACAAAGGGCAGAAGTGGATGGACACTCCGTGTCAACTATGGGATGTCATATTTAGGGACTCACAAGTTCCATGTACCGGGTTTTTGCAGTATGAGTGAACAGATGGTAGATGAGGCTGGACAGGGGAGCCAAGAGCAAGAATATGGTTATAGCATTGCATGAAGGATCCAAACCATTAATCCAGCCAACCTTCCACATCAAACAAGTTAGCCGAGGTTGAATTTGAATTAGGTAGATGGACTTGAGAGCTGTGGTTCCTGGACCAACGCTGAATGTCTGCTTGAGGACAGAATTGTTGCGATGTGAATAACGTTTCTTGTTGGTGTCTTCTGCCTCTTTTTTTCTGATTTGTTCCTAACGGCATGGTTGTCCTTTCTAAATCTCTAGGTGCACAGTGTTCCTAGGGTGTTTTCTATCTAGAGACTTCTTTACATTGATTCATTACAATACTCCTATTTTCTCCATGCCTTGATGTCAGTAAGATAAAGAGTCTAATTAGCCTGTACTAAGGTTTAATGACTTATAGGGAGAAGAATGCATAAAATATTACTACAGGTTTGGTATTGGTAACTAAAAGTTGGAATTGGTAACTACTGTACACGAAATATGCAGCTCGGGCAACTTGGTGAGACCTCATCTCTACCATAAAATAAAATAAAAATTAGCCATGTGTGGTAGCATGTGCCTGTAGTTCTGGCTACACGGAAGGCCTGGGCAGAAGGATTGCTGGAGCCCAGCAGGTCGACGCTGGGATGGCCGTGAGTGAGCCACTGCACTACAGACTGGGCAATGGAGTAAGACTCCAAACACACACACACACACACACACACACACACACACTCAGAAAAGATATATGGAATGGCATAATAGCAGGTATATATGTAGATGAATGCATGTATCAATTACTCACGTATGTATATATTTATACGGTGAATGTATTTGTTTTTGTGTGTATGTGTGTGTATATATATATGTATATATATGTTTTTAGATCTCAGATATGAAATTGAGTAATCTGCAAGAGAAAACTATATATGTGATTTTCACTGACACTGACTACCTGTGTAAACTGCAGTGTCCTATGATACCAGCATGGCAGAACTGGAAAATGAACAGGTAGAATTTGGTTAACTAACTTGAAGGATTTAGAGGGAAGAAACTCTAATATAAAAACACATCAGAACTAGAGTAGAAATCGCAAAGGCCCTCTTGTGGGTGTTTTGATTTCTTCATTTGTTTACATGGATCTGTGCCCTCTACTTAAAGTCAGTCAGTAGTTTACTGGGATTAAAACATCATCATGGAGGTCAAAGTAATGAGAAGGGTACTATTGAATTTAATTGACCGAAGCCACATCATGTAAATTGTGGCTAGTCTTGTTACCTATTTGACTTTATTTTAGAACCATGCACAATATGCAATGTGTATTCCTTCCCCTTAAAAGTGGCCTGTCTATTGCCTCTCAAAATCTTAAGTATGTTAGTTGGGAATCTGATATTTGAACTGTCATCCACAAAAGTAAAAGGTTAACATTATGTGGGTCATATATGGAATGATAATGGACCTGGAGAACTTCAGAACTGAAGAGTCCAGCCCTTCATTTTATAGGCAAGGGAGGTGAGACTTGGGTGGACTCATTCACCTGTCCAAAACAACCCAGTTAGATTGTATTAGTGCTGAGAGAAGAGACTATATCATCTGTTGATCTGCAGTTTAGTATTCTTTCACCACAGTATGTGCTTAGCATAATCTCTGTGCAGTTCTACTCACACTTACTAAATCACATTTTCCTCACTTTTTATAATACTACATTCTAAAAGACTTGATCGTAAATGTTACACAGGAGACAAATGACTTTAGTGCCATTGTTTTAGAAGCCTTGGTCAGCAAGAAGACTTTGATTTACAGACAATTTGTTGGGTGATTATTTTAATATTAGACTAATGCTTTATTTATTTATTTTTGTTTGAAAAGAGTCTTAGAAAATTAAGATATTAAAGCCTTGAAAAATAGCTCCTGAACATGTCCAATTACTGTATTTCATAAGATTTTTTAAATGCAGAAATTTAGGAGACACGTTCTGTATTGTGAGTATGTATTTAGCTGATAGACTATAACAGTTCAAATAGAATCATTTACAGCTTATTGAGTAAATAAAAGTGCTTCCATAAAGATTCACATGACACCTAGCTTTTATTTCAGGTAACTAATTTCCTCTAGAAAAATTGCCTAAATTTAGATTTACATAAGAGACAGAACACCTCAGCAGTTCAAAAATAGTTTAAATGATCACGGATTTTATGGATTTAAAATATAAGATCAGGTGGCGAATATTAACTTTTATTGTTTTCTGACAAGTTATTTAACTGTTTTTTACTCTCTATGTTGCATTAAAAAAAGTAAAAATGTGTTATATATTTCTGGATATAATTTGTAACAAGAAAAATAGCTCATATTTTCTTGCTATTTTAACATCACATTCTCAAATCAGAATTTCACCAGAACTATTGCTGACTTCTTTTTAAGCTAGTAAGTAACTTAAAAACAGACTTCACTTCACTTCACGAAAAAAAAAACAAAACTTCTAGCAGGGCAGCAAATGACATCAGTAGCAAATAGTCATTTGTTTTCATTGACACAAAAGTACGTATACTTACTTAATAGCATTGTGAGGTTTCACTTGAGAATACCAAGTCTTGAAGGAAATTTCTCTCTTGCTTCCTAAGGTTTTTAGGTTTGTTTTTTTTTTTTTATATTTAGGACATAAGGTCAGAAGGTACTGTACAAAAAGTGAGACTTGTTTGAAATACTAGAGACATAATCAACATCTCATTTCAAGGTTATTTAGTTTAAAAATGTCACATTGGAGGAAAGGATGAAAATAGACATATTAAAACAGTAGGACAAGAAAAGGCGAAAGGGGCTTCTTTGTAGCGTGCCGAGATCTGTAGAATATTAGAGAGAAGTGAGCAGTTAGTAGAACACTCCCTGGAAGACTACCTTCCTAACTTTGTCAGGTGTTAGGTTGATAAACTCAAAAGAATAAAAAGGGAATCTTTAAGTAAAGCATCTAGGTTTGAGTCAATTATGCATATTTCTAATATTGACAAAACAGGAATGGTTGGTCAGTTTGGCACCATTACTTTTCTCTAGTTTAAAACATCATGAATGCTGGGCTTGGTGGCTCAGCCTGTAATCCCGTGCCTTTGGGAGGCTGAGGTGAGTGGATTGTCTGAGCCCGCGGGTTCGAGACTCGCCTGGGCAGGCGAGACCTCATCTCTACAATAAATCAAAAAAATTAGCCGGGCGTGGTAGCACGCCTGTAGTTCCAGCTACTTGGAAGGCTGAGGCGGAAGGATCGCCGGAGCCCAGCAGGTTGAGGCTGCGGTGGCCAGGAGCGGCCACTGCACTCCACTCTGGGCAACAGAGTGAGACTCCAACTCAAAAAAAAATAAAAAAAATAAAAATAAAACATCAAGAAGAAAATTCCCTCAGAGGATGCCTGACCTTCCTTGGTCGCACACTCTAGTTTTCTTAGACCAGAACTTGAGGTATAAAGATGTAACAAAACCAAGTTTGGAAGCCTTTCCCAACAATATTCTTTTATCATAGTGAAGAATACCATTGCCATGGCTAAGTGTATCAAGAAGAAAATCAGACCCAGCCATTCCCACACATCCAGCATTCATTCCCTTTACCCCCAGATCTGGTAGAATGAGAAGTTAGATGACACTACAGCGTTTACAGCCGCAAAATCAATCTGGTAATGACACTGCCAATTCAGGCACACAGTGGGGAAAAAAAAATCAGAAAAGGTGATTCTTGTAGCAGTAAAAGTGCAGTAGTCCCCCTCTCTGGCTTCTGATATAAAGAGATGCCACTGTTCGGGTTCTGACTGACATTAAGGTTCTGAGCATGAAACTTCATCAGTGCTACTAATCAGGGTCAACACGTGATTATGGAAAGTCTGCCTTCCATGGGGATAAGCTTAAACCCTCTCCTTCATAGAGCTATTCAAGTGACCATTTTAGGTATTTTTTAACTTCCAGTATAAAAAGAGATGATTTCCGTCAGCTATAGGCTTGCAGGAGAGTATCAAGAAATCAAAAGAACAGAGATCAAAGAAAATTGCTGAACTAGGTGTTAGATGCAGACATTGATTTTTCTCCAGTTGTAGTTTTTAAAAAAATCCGCAAAAATGATAACACATACAACAGTTGAATTTCTAATACTTTACTCAAGCCAGCAATAGCTTCCCTCATTTTCACATGTAGAAACAGTTTTGTATAACATGATGTAATAAGGCAGACCCTTATACTTTACATTATTTTGTTATCAAAACCATAAGAAAATCTGTTTAAAGGTCCTTTAAAAAAACCCTGCAGTATGGAATATGGTTTTTAGTGGAGATACTTATGACTAAACTTGTCCTCTCAGAAACATTTATTAGCTGGGAATCTGGAAAATTCTGACATTCCCTTGGTCATATTTTTCTCCTATCTTTAGATGCCATAAAATAATACCTGCCTTACTGCTAAGAATTCATTCATATTAAACATTAACTACTAGTTATCAGTGTTGCTTAAGGTTTAAGTGTATAGCTTTATCAAAATGTTAATTATGTTGTCGAGTATTTCATGTGTATGTGGCATTTCTTAAGTTTGCTTTCCAAGAGTTTCTGAAGACCAGCAATGTTTTAAAATATATGACAAATGGTTTCCAATCCCTTATTTAAATACATGATTTCCAAATATTTATAATAGAGCAGTCTTTATCAAAGCAGGGTGGTGGTATTATTATTCAAGGTAAAGGCAAAAAGTTCTTCTCACTAGGATTTTGTATCTCAGAATGCCGTTTTCCTTTGTGCTATGCTGGTCAATTAAATAAGTCAGACTGGCTTGTTTTTCTTTGTGCTATGCTGGTCAATTAAATGTCAGACTGATCGACTAAAAAAACACAAATACCTATAGTTCATTTTCTAAGCGGTCTAATCTGCCATATTATATGGCACATATTACATACCATAATGAAATAAATATTACTAGCATTGATTTCTGTAAATTACCTGTGAACTGAAGCCAAGGTACAAATGCCTGATTGTATTGCCTCTATGATACAATCACTTTATAAAAAGTTTTCTGCAAAGTTTTGGTGTTTAAGCAAACCCCTATTGTGAAAAGTTTATGATAGAGCAAATAAGAGATTCAGTCACAACTGGAAAATAGTGTAATATTTATGTATTATCATATAAAATATTTAAATAGTAATTTCCACTTCATTTTATATTATAATGATTATTAGTCTACCTCTCTCTGTCTATGGTTTTAGGCTGTTTAAGAGTTTCTCTATGTTTATTTTTTTCTTTTGTATGTCACAGATAGGATCACGGGACCATTCAAATCTCTCCGTTCCTTCAAGAGCTGCCCTTCCTGCTGACACAATTGGTGTTGGGGATTTTTTGCCGTTGAAAGCTGAACTTGATACAACTTACACTTTCTTAAAGGAGACATTTATAAATACTGCACCCCATGTTCTGACGTCAGCTCACTCCTCTTCAGCGACTACGTCTGCTAATGCCAAAAGACCAACTCAGGTTGGATTGTGACTTTATGAAGTAAAAAAAAAAAAAATGGAGGAAGAATTAACAGTACAATTAAAATTATTTTGAAGGGGGATTTTCTCATCAGTTGAATTTTGTTTCAGCAGAAATGAGTTTTTAAAAATTGTGCCGACTTCTTGATACGTTCGGGTAGCTCTGTTGACTTGAATAAGGAAATACCCAACTTTTTTCTAGTCTCTAAGTTTTATTTATTATCACAGTTGCTCATTTTTATGTAACATATTTTTAAATGTTAAAGAATGACACATTTTGGGTAATTTCCCTCAGACTTAAAAAAATCAATAAGCCATTTTAGTCTCTATCTATCAAAGTTGTTTCATACTTGTCTATTTTAAAGCAGGACTGCAATACTTTAATAGGATTGAGAGAGCTATTTGAAATGTATGCCAATGATTCCTGTCATTTCATGGCAGCCTGGCCATGGTTCACTGAGCCCCCTCTTCTCTCTTGTCAGCTCGACTGAAGACAAGCATTTAGTTGCAAACTTTAAGCAGGTTGTGCAAAACAGAAATGATGTGACTGCTTCTCCTTCTGCACAATAATGTCACTCCTGGTCAATGTGAGAAGGTCAGGTTGCTCCTTGTAAAGCTACATGATACCACTTGCCCATTTGAACAAGTTAAGTTAACTGCTGAATCTGGTCCCTGCAGGCATTGAAAACTCATTCTTTTATCAAGTCTGCATTTGATACCAAAGTGGTGCAATTGTGCTGGGAAGATTTCTGTGGTATGTTTAGGCACTTCATAAGGACAGTTCTTGTACCAGTATAGCAGATAATATATTTAGTAGAAGCTGAAAAACTTCAAGGTAATGGCTGTTTTGACCTTCAGAATAGACTCCTTTTTTGTTTTTGTTGTTGGTAGGACCCAAGAGTGACGCCCATCTTTGATGCTGACAGAATTTAAAACAAGGCCATTGCCCTGCATTTTCTGCCTTGTAGCACACAAAAGTAAAATTGTATGTCAGGCCGAGATGTCGGGGAGCTGACAAGATGCCCCAGTGACATTTCAGCTAGAAAGAGCAAGTGTCTTGCAACCAAGTGGTCAAATATCAAATAATAGGTCAAGCAGGAAGGAGCTGAGTTCTAACCACAAAGAGGTTTCTGGTAACTTACTTGACAAGCTTTTGGGCGCTTTGTGGCTTGACAAAGTGATGTTCTGTTGGGTATCGCTAGACAGACTGTTCTTTATCGCCTTCAGAAGATCAGACATTGACATTGATTAAACTCTTTAACCCTTAAAGGTTAAATCCTTGCAGTTTGCATCATGGTAAGTGAAGAACAAAAGGATATTTGTAATATGTATATGCTTTTGTATTAATCATTTAACTCTCCAGTGATATTGAATTCTGACATGGACTGCAGTTTTTGACAAAGAGTTTTGATACAAAATTTATATTTGATATTATTTTTCATTTGGATACATTAGAAAACAACAGTATGTATTATGGTAGCTATATTGTCTTACCTTTAAAGTGACATATGATCCAAATATACACAACTGCTGAGAATTTATTTATTTGCTTTAGTAAATAAAATTTGTATGCTAACTATTTATATTATTATCCAAATTAGGCAAGTGATTCATGCTATCTGAGGTAACTAACATAGCAACATTACTGTCATACTACATAACACAATACTATTTCTTATAAAATTGAGCCACTATAACTAGCTCTATATAAAACTTTAGAAAACCTTTCATGTGGAGTAAAATGATGAATGTAACCAAAGTTCTCTGAATTCTTTCCTTGAGATTCTTTTTTAATATGCTCTGTTAACATGACCTAGAGAAATTCAGCTTGTGACTTTAGTATAAAACAGAAAATGCATTGTTTTTGTATAGATCATAGAATTTCTGCCCAAAATACTTTCTTCTGCCACTCCATACAATGATTGGGATATTGTCCATATATAGATCAATATGCAGTTTTATAGCTCATGTGATAACACTGAGTTTAGAGTTCTCACTTGAGAAAAACAATGTTACCATATATAAAGTATATCTCTCTGTGTGTGTGTGTGTGTGCCTGCTTGTGTTGAATCTGTTTCCAGATCCTATTAATTTTAGTGGAACAAGCACCTCTGTAAAATGTGCCTCAGATGGGCCCTGATCTTCCTGCCTCAATTTTACGGTCTGTTAATGGGATAACTCCAACTTAAATTTGTATGTGTCTCCATATATGTGGGTATCTTATTTTACAGATACATTTTTATACAGTAAATCTTAACTGCAAATTCAAAAAGATTATTAAATCAAATCAAAGCATGTCACATTTATAAGCAAGTAGATGCCAAAGGCCACAGAAACTGAAGGATGAGCTTCCCCAGCAATCATTAGTATTCACTACCAAATATAGTAATATTTATACCATATGCTTTTTTCCCAGAAGTCAGACCCAGCAGGAGGAGAGGATTTAATGACATGTCCTATGGAGATCTAAGAAACTCTAGACTACTTCTAAGCACCTTAGTGACCAATTGCTGCATATGTGAGATCTGTGTTGTGTTGGCAAGGACAGTTGCAATATCAGCTTCTTTATCTTTCTAAGAATGATGTGCAGAGTAGACACATCTCGGGAGAACGACTTCAGATATTTTTGTAGGGGAAAGGAAGTTTTACTTTATACCTCAATATGTGGATTACTAACCTCCTATAATCTAGAAAAATACCTATATCACCCATCATCACTAATTCTTAAAGTTATTTTTTTCTGATACCTAAGTCATACTTACATATTGAGGGTTTGCCATCAATTTTAATATAAATATTTGAATGACATAGCACAGATGCAGTGGGGTTTAGGAAGTTCCAAGAATTGCCAATTCAATAAGAATGTAATGATATACCTTTTAAATAGTGGAGTGATTGTTTAATTTACCAAATGTCTGACTCTTTTTTTTTTTTTTTTGAGTTGGAGTCTTACTCTGTTGCCCAGGCTGGAGTGCAGTGGCAGGCTCATGGCCAACATAGCCTTGATCTATGGGGCTCAGGCTATCCTTCCGCCTCAGCCTTCCAAGTAGCTGGAACTACAGGCACGCGCTACCACACCTGGCTAATTTTTTGATTTATTGTAGAGATGAGGTCTCGCCAAGTTGCCAGGCAATCCTTTCACCTTGGCCTCCCAAAGTGCTGGAATTACAGGCTTGAGCCACTGCACCTGGTCATATCTGACTCTTAATAGACTTAGCAACTGTATTGTTTTTTTTAGCGACTCTGTTTTCTTATTTCACATTTATGATATCTGCTATTATTGAATACTTATGAGATTATTTCTATTTTCATGTTGCTTTATTTACTTATGAGATTATTTCTATTTTCATGTTGCTTTATTTACTTATCTTAATTCATTTCATAAACTATATATATATATATTTTTTTGTGAGTTGGAGTCTCACTCTGTTGCCCAGACTGGAGTGCAGTGGCCGCTCCTGGCCACAGCAGCCTCGACCTGCTGGACTCCGGCGATCCTTTCACCTCAGCCTTCCAAGTAGCTGGAACTACAGGCGCGCGCTACCACACCCGGCTAATTTTTTGATTTATTGTAGAGATGAGGTCTTGCCAAGTTGCCCAGGCGGGTCTCGAACCTGCGGGCTCAGGCCATCCACTCACCTCAGCCTCCCAAGGCACGGTATTATAGGCTAAGCCACTGAGCCTGGCCCATAAGCTATATTGAACAATGGCAAATCGATCCTATTTTGCTGTGAACTTTTTTTTTTTTTTGCATTGGAGTCTCACTCCATTGCCCAGGCTGGAGTGCAGTGACATACTCACAGCCACCCCAGCATCGACCTGCTGGACTCAGGTGATCCTTCCGTCTCAGCCTTCCTAGTAGCCGCAACTATAGGCATGTGCTACCTCGCCTGTTTTTTTAATTATTGTAGAAACGAGGTCTCACCAAGTTGCCTGGGCTGTTCTCGAACCCGTGGGCTCAGGCAATCCACTCATCTTGGCCTCCCAAAGTGCTGGGATTACAGGCTGAGCCACCGAGCCTGGACTGAACTTTTTTTTAAGAGACGGTATCTCATTGTGCTGCTTAGCTGGTCACAAACTCCTGGCCTCAAGTGATCCTTCTGCCTCAGCCTCCTGAGTAGCAGTGGCTGTAGATATGTGCCACCATGACTGCACTGTGCCCTTTTTATGGACAATTTTTCTAATATAGAAGGTAGATGGTGATTAGTATTTATCGAACAATTATTTTATGCCATTTATCCTAGCAAAACTCTCATGTTCTCATAATGATTCTATAGTGTAGGTATTGCAACCCCATTTTAGACACAAAAAACTGAGGATCTAAAATGTTAATTTTGGCTACCTAAAATCACATATAACAGTAAGCCCAGAGCTGTAATGCCAAAGGCCACATTATTTCCACTATGCCAGGCCTGCCTTCCAGAAATAATTCATACTTTTTAAAGAAGAGAAAAAGTTGTTAAAAAGTTGTCTTGACCAGTTAGGAATAATTTTGAGACATCTGTTTTGGTTTGAAATCCAGATTTCTTACCCATTGATTAGACAAAACAAAATAATATACGTACTAGTAGTATAGGTGTAACTAGTAACTGTGAAGTGTGTTCCTGTCTTTCACAGGAAACACCACCCTGTGTTAACAGTCCAGTGTCTCTAGCCTGAGAGATCACATCTATACTCTCAGAAACAGACGCTGCTGAAAGATGCTGGTGGTGAGCCAGTCTGACTAGGCTATCACTTGCCATCGGGAAATAATGACACGTGCTGAGTAAAGCTGATCAGAAAGGCATTTACTTGTATAACTCTGAGAATGAAGATTTAAAACTGCTTCTTTTTTATTCCATTTTGGTTGACATGTGTTTATAGCTTTCTTACAAAAGAAATTGAATCTTGAAATAATTTATATTAATCATAGCTTAATCTAATGATATGGAATTTGTAAGTCATATCTTAAATGTAACAGAACATTTTCTTTTACTATTTGCCCACGTCTCTTGTTATCTGTCCATGCCTTTTGAAGTAAAAGAATTTTAATAATTTCCCCCAACAAGGAAATTTTCTACAAATTTTGCTATATGATATTTGCATTCATTTTGTCTTTACTTTGGTGAAATCATGTAGTTTTTCCTGATGGTTTAGTCTAATGAGAGAAATGAGAGCAATTTTAATTGAAATGGCTAAGTGTTCAATATAATCAAGCCTAAAATATCAAATTTGAAAATCCATAGTGTTAAATATTTCAGGTGCTGGCAAAAAAAGAAGAGAAAAAGAAAGCTTCTAGTTCTGTAAGGATCACAGCTAATCCTCCATTCCTCCTGGTCAAGGGAGACATAAAAGTGTGAATTCATGTATTAGAAGAGCTCCATCTTTTTTCTTGAACTTTAGCAATTTTATTACAAGACTCCTTTTTTGGCTTTGGAATGTATTGACTGACATCCCCAGATTTCTAATGTCCTGTTAATTCATCCTGTGGGTGCCTACATATTTTTTTCTGAGCCACCCTTTGCATAATCTTTGGGCTGTTGTTTTAAACAGCTCTAACCCTCAAGCTCTCCTAAACTGTATATTCTGTGCAAATTACGTTTCCGTGGACATTGTAATGGGAAAACTTGTTCTTTTTTTTTTTTTTTTTTTATTGAAGTCTCACTCTGTCACCCAAACTGGATTGCAATGGCCTCGATCTGCTGGGCTCTGGCGATCCTTCCGCCTCAGTCTTCCAAGTAGCTGGAACTACAGGCGCGCACTACCACGCCTGGTTAATTTTTTGGATTTATTGTAGAGATGAGGTCTCGCTGCTCAGGTGAGTCTCGAACCCGTGGGCTCAGGCAATCCACTCACCTCAGCCTCCCAAAGGCGTGGGCTTACAGGCTGAGCCACCGAGCCCGGCTGAAAACTTGTTCTTAATCTCTGCCATAGTGACACCTAATTGATTTCACATCCTGAAAGTTGTAATATCTCTGGATACAGTATGGGAAGGAGATAAATCAAAACAGGGCTTTGCTCTTTCTTCTAAATCATCTTGTGTGTAAGTACATTAGAGGCTTGGGCATGTTTTCGAAGCGCTGACCTTAATGCTAGCTGTGCAGCAGAAGCCCCAGGCACATAAGGCTTTGAAATCTACTGGGTTAATATTATCTGAAGACAGTTTTTTGTTTTTTTGTTTTTGGTGGTTTAATTGAGTCATGGTTCGTTGTCTTTTATTGGATGTTAATGCCAGTGAAATGCTGATTGTTGACAGAGTGCGAAGCGGCTCCAGAAATGGTGCTGCTGTAGGAAACTGGTAAAATAAAAAACCTTCTTTAGATCTGAAGAAGACTCATCTGACAGGTTAAGAGATATCAGGTATTCGTAAATATTCACCAACGACAAGCATATAAGGTGAGCTCTCTGTCTTCATAGGTCCCTTCTATGTTTTGGGTATCTGTGTAAGAGAAAAATCTTAATGAAATCCAGAATGAATGGAATTGTACTGGATGCCTAGTAAAAAGAACCATAAAAGAAATAGTTATAGGATATATAATAGGACATCTCATTTTTGCCCTTTTCCTTCAAACATTAAACACAACGTATTTTCTTTAGTTTTTCTAAGTTTCTTTCCTGTCTAAAAGTAGGGAGCTTGCTTAGACAGTAAAATTGCACATGGAAAGCTTTGGAACCTGGATGCTCCCTGCAAATCATTTAGGACCCGAGGTTTAAAGGCATCGGTTCATTCTAGTGACTTTGATGTACGGCTGACTATTGAGCTCATTGTAAATGCTTCTGTGGTTACAGAAGCACCACCTGTGAATACGCTTCAGGTTCCCTCTGGGCTTAAAAGTAACATTCTAAATATGTGCTCTAAAGACTGTATAGAGAGAGTCCCGTGAAGCAGAGTTCACACTCACAGTCACAATTAAATGCTTTGTGATCATGAAGGATAGTGGCGTTCTCACTGAAGTGTGCATGCGCCCCAGAGGGCACCATCTACACCGTAGTGCATGGCCTGGGGCACCACAGGCAGGGCTGCACAGGACGGCCCTGACACAGGGATGCCTTATCAGTTTATCAACGTAAAAGTCGTTTAATAATCTGTTAGGCTTTTTACACTCTTGAATCTGTGGGGTGGCAGGATACCTGTTCTTTTTAAGAGATACTCTTGATGAAATCCAGCACAGCCTTTCCTGAATATGAAGTTAATCAGAGTAGAAACCCTGTATCACTTTATTTCCGAATAACTTTCACAATCGACACTCACCCTTTGACTAGATTTATCTACTTCACAACAATTCAAATAAGAGTTCAGACACGTAAATTACAGTACATGCACACCTTTATAAAAATTACAGCTTTCTTGAGATATAATTCATACAATGTTCAGTTCACCCTTTTAAGGTGTTCAATCCACAGTTTTTTATAGATTCACAAGGATGAATAATTATCACCACACTTTAATTCTAGAACATTTTCATTACCCCAAAGAGGAACTCGGTAGCCATTGACAACCACTTTCCGTGCCGCACTCCCCAGCCCCTGGTGACCATAATCTACTTTCTGTCTCTATGATTTTTGCTTACATTTTATATTTCCTATGAATAGGATCATATATGTTGCCCGGCTTCTTTCATTGAACATGGTGCTTTCAAAGGTCATTCATATAATACCATGTATCTAATTCATTCCTTTTCAAGTGGAGTAATACTCCATTGCATACCACACTTTGTTTATTCATTTGCCAATTTCCTGATTATCATGAGGCATGCTGATGTGAACCTTCACGTTCACGTTTTTTGTGGGCATGTTTTCATTCCTCTTGGGTGCATACTGAGGAGTGGAATTGCTAGATTATATAGTAACTCCAAGTTTAAGTTTCTGAAGAACTTTCAGACTGTTTTCTTTTTACATTCTCACCAGCCATGTCTGAGGTTCCAGTTTCTCCACGTCTTGGATAGTACTTGTCATTGTTTGTCTTTTTGATAATAGCCATCCTAGTAGGTGTGAAGTCTTATCTCACTGTGGTTTTAATTTGCATTTTGCTAATGACTAATGATGTTGAGTATTTTTGCGTGTCCTTGTTGAACATTTGTATATCTTCTTTGGAAGCATGTCTATGCAAGTCCTTTGCCTATTTGTTTTGTTTTGTTTTTGTTTTTAGAGACAAGGTCTCACTATGTTGCCCAGACTGATCTCAAACTCCTAGTCTTAAGCAATCCTCCCACCTCGGCCTCCCAAAGTACTGAGCTTGCAGTTGTGAGCTACACTCACCTTTGCCTGTTTTTAATTGGGCTTTTTGTTTTTTTATTCTTGAATTGTGAGAGTTCTTTGTATACTGCAGATACAAGACTCTTCTATATCTACGATTTGCAAATATTTTCTGCCACTTTGTGAGTTGTCTTTTACTTGTGTCTTTTGAAGCATAAAAGCTTTTTAATTTTGATGAAACCCAATTTACGTATTTTTTTTCTCACTTATGCTTTTGGTGTCTTATCAAGGAAGCCATTTCCTAGTTCAGGGTTACAAAGATTTACTCTATGGTTTTCTTTAAGAGTCTTACGGTTTTAGCTCTTACATTCAGGGCAATGATCCATTTTGAGTTAATTTTTGTATATGGTGTGAGGTAAGGGTCCAACCTTATTCTTTTTTCATGTGGATATCTAGTTGTCCCAATCCCATTTGTTAAAAGACCCTTATTTCCCCATCTAGTTGTCATTGTACCCTTTAAAAAACCCAATTGACTGTACATGTAAGGGCTTATTTCTGGACTCTCAATTCTGTTCTGTTGGTCTATATGTCTATTTTTAGCCAGTATTACACTGTGTTGATTACTGTAGATTTGAAGTATGTAGGATTTGAAATTGAGAGGCGTCACTATAGAATATTACACCACCACAAAGAAGAACAAAATCATGTACTTTGCAACAAATTGGATGGAGTTGAAGTCCATCATCCTTAGTGATCTGTCACAGAAACAAAGAACTGAATACCACATATCCTCACTCATAAGTGGAACCTGAACATTAATCACAGTAGCACAAGGGAGGGATTGACCATTGCTGAGCACTGCCAGGAGAGGGAGGGATGGGGGACGTGTAACAATACAAAGCATACCTGGTCCCAAACCATGGGAAGTGAGGGCCAAACTTCACCTGCATGCAGCCTACTTATGTAGTGAATCCTTGCCTGTATCCCACATCTCTATAATAAAATAAAATGTAAAGAAAATTGAGAGATGTGAGTCCTCTAACGTTTTTCTATTCTGAATCCCTTTCATTTCCATATGAATTTTAGGATCTGCTTATCATTTTCTGCAAAAAAAAAAACAAAAAAAAAACCTACTGAGATTTTGATAGGGATTGTTTTGAATCGGTAGATCAAATCGGAGAGAATTGCTGTCTCAACAATGTTATTATGTATTTCAATCTGCAGACTTGGGATGTCTTTCCACTTATTTAGGTCTTTAATTTCCTTCAATTATGTTTTTTACTTTCCATCAAGTAAGTCTTACAATTCTTTTGTCAAGTTTATTTCTAGATATTTTATTCTTTCTGACGCTGCTATATATGGAATTTTCTTTATTTCATTTCTTAGTTGTTCATTGCTAGTATATAGAAACAGAGTTGATTTTTATGTGTTGATTTTGTATCTTGCAACCTTACTGCACATTTTTTTTAGTTCTAGTAGTTTTTGTTGGATTCATAAGATAATGTTATCTGCAGATAGACATAGTTTTACTTTTTCTTTATCCAGTCCAAATACTTATTATTTCTTCTCCTTGCCAAGTTGCCTGGACCGTAACCTTCAGTACAATGTCAAACAGTGGCAGCAAGAGTGGACATACTTACCATGTTCCTGCTCTTGGGAGGAAAGCATTAAGTCTTTACCATTAGTATTATGTTAGCCATGGAGTTTTCATAGATGCCTTTTATCAGGTTAAAGATGTTCCCTTGGCCGAGCTCAGTGGCTCAACCTGTAATCCCAGCACTTTGGGAGGCTGAGGCGAGAGGATTGCCAGAGCTCAGGGATTCAAGACCAGCCAGGGCAACTTGGCGAGACCTCATCTCTACAATAAATCAAAAAATTAACCAGGCATGGTAACACATGCCTGTAGTTCCGACTACTTGGTTGGAAGGATCGGCGGCACCCAGCAGGTCAAGGCTGCGGTATCCATGAGCGTGCCACTGCACTCCAGTCTGGGTGACAGAGTGAGACTCCAACTCCAAAAAAAATGTTTCCCTTTATTTTTAGTTTGTTGAGTGTTTTTAACAAGGAAGGATGTTTGCATTTGTCAAATGCTTTTTCTGCAGATAATTATGTGGTTGTACCCTTTATTCTGTTAATATTATGTGTTACATTGATTGATTTTCACACATTAAACCACTTCTGCATTCCTGGGATAAATCCCATTTGGTCATGGTGTGGTGTGTAATCTTTTTTTTTTAATGTTGCTGGATTCAGTTTGTTAGGATTTGCTCATGATCTTGCATCTCGTTAATAAGGAGTATTGGTTTGAAGATTCCTTTAGGATAATACTGGGCTCATAGAATGAATTGGGAAATTATCCCTTTTCTTCTATTTTTTGGAAGAATTTGAGAAGGATTGATGTTATTTTTTTAGTATTTACTTAGTGGAAGTTACTAGTGAATCCAGCTGGGCCTGAACTTTTCTTTGTAATTTTTTTATTATTAAAAAATATTTTAATTGTGGTAAAATACTCATAACCTAAACTTACCATTTTAACAGTTTTTGATTATTAATTTAATCTCTACCTAGAGCAGGCTATAGTATTTAGCAAAACTTAATAAGGACTTGAGAATAACTGAAGGGAATTTATCATAGAAAATACAAACCTTAAAACTGGAAATAGATATAAAGATACCCAATGTTTCTGGCAAAGCTCTTCTACAGAATGATTCTCTTTGGTCTGCTGCCATGTTTCAGAGGCCAACTTAGCTCTCCACAATGGGTGTACTCTGTCATGTCTCTTTTACTCAAAGCCCAGGCATTCTATCCATATTGTAAGTCCTTAAAAGAGCAGGGTAGAAAATATCAACCTTCCTCCCAACCTACTTCCTAGCTGTAGTTTACTGACACAACTGCACACATAAGAAAGAGAATTTTAGATGTGATTATACAAAGCAGTCAATGTTTTCTGGAACTTTTCTATTTAAAATTAGGATCTTGACTTTACCTTTGTAGAACCAAAAGGTTTATTAAGTGGTTTTCCACAACAAGAATAACCAGCCCCCAAAAGTGAATTCAAGCAAAAGCTGAACTTCCAAAATTACACGTTATTTTAAAGATTTTCCAGAACCGCTTCGTAACCTGGACTCAAGTCAATGTTCTTGAGCTTTCCCCAGCCCCTGCGATCTCCTCAGCACGTGGCTCAGAGGGGTTTAGCAGCTAGCTCCCCTCCCTCTTGTTCTCTCAGCATCCCACTTCTATTCCTGAGATAGTAGCCTGCATGTAAGATCTCTCTGCTCAGGCTTTCCAATCTGGATTCTCTCTCAGTGGAGACCTACTTAAACCATTTTCTTGAAAGCCATCTCTCATGGCCCAAAACCTCCTCTAAAAGATCTTTTGTTCAACCTTCTCAAACAATAGATGGTTCTTGGCATTTGTTCAAGGTTTGCTATTCCACTTGGGCACTTACTCTCCACCACGTAAGGACATAGTGAGAAGGTAGCTGTCTGCAAGCCAGAAAGAGGGCCCTCATCAGGAACTGAATTAGCTAGCACTTTGATTTTGGACTTCCCAGCCTCCAGAACTGTGAGAACTAAATGCTTGCTGCTTAAGCCACCAGTCTATTTGTTATAGTTTGAGCTAACTAAGAAAACATCTTCCAGTGAAAATGTCTAATTAATGTAAGCGATCCTGATTTATAAATGCTAGGGATGAAAAATAGGTGGAAAGATCTGTCTGGAGAAGACAAATAGAAGGTTTTTCAGTCGTAACTACCTACCCAATGTTGGGTGTTCCTTGTGGATACAAATATCCAGCTCATTTTAAAGTAGGCCAGAAAAACTGGGAGATTTTTACTACTTCAGAAAAAATGTCTTACCTTTTCTTCTGCTTGGCTTCCTCCCTTCCCCACCCCCCTCTTTTGGCTCTGTCTGTCTCTTTTCCGTGTACTCTCAGCATGACTTCCTAAAGGTACAGATTCAATGGTTGGGGTTATTCAAAAAAGTGTCTGAAGTTCTCCTCCCAGCCAGAAAGAATTGTACTATAAAGAAGAATAATTTGAAAGGGAGGAGTTTGTCTTTTTCATGAACAATGAAAGGCTTTCAATTCTTTTAATAACTGAAAGGGCTTGTACTTCTGTTAGAGTCTTTAAGAACTTGTGATAAAGTTCATATTGTAGTTGTAGTTTATTCCATGATCTTGGAGAAAGCAAACTTCTTTTGAGAGGATTCTGGCTTTCTTGGATACTTCCTCTGTTATGGGGCATACTGATGTATGAGTAATGCAAAGGCAAGTGTTATGTTTATAATTTAACATAAAGGAAGAGATCACAGCACAGACATAACCTTGTTGCACTTCTGAGAACCTCTTATCAATCAGCACTAGTTGAGCTTGTTGAGTGTTTTTGGCCCAAGATAGTGGTGACGAGAACTCAGAAGCAACTGCACTCCCCGGTTGTGTGACCTCAGGCAAGTTATTTAGCCTCAGAAACCTCAGATTCCTCTCAAGGAAAAGCGGGATAATGATCCTTTTTTGCTGGGCCCTCATGAGTATTATGTGATAGAGTATTTAGCAGACAGCTAAGGGGAGCACAGGAGTCACTGTCTCAGATAGGGGTCATTTGATTATGAGGCACCAAATCCCACTCAAAAATTATTGGAAGGAAAGAGGGATAATTCACGGAACCATCGGCCAAGAGTCCAGCCCGGTCTTTAGAGAAAGCAGAGGGTCTCTTTTTGGAATGCCTCCTCCCTCGCCTCTCTTTCTGGGACTGTCTGCCCCCTCATAGCTGTTGTTTTTTGTGCTTCCCTCTCTCTCCTATGTCTCCTGACTGACCCTCTCAGCCTGATTTCCACACGACGCTGGCATATCCATGACCCAGGCATAGCACTGACTCAATTTTCCAGTTTAAGAACCTAAAAGAGTCTTTGTGGTTCACTTCCCTGCAGTCATCTGTGTCCAGAGAGAAAGGTGCCTATGGGCTGTCACCTTTTCAACAGATACAGTGGGAAGAGCCCAGGCGGGACGTGGGTAGATTCTGTGAGAAGGTGGCATGGGGCTGAGGTAGGAATAGTGGGCATTTCCAGAAAGTCACTCAAGATACACTAACGCCCATTCTCTCTTGAAGTTCACCTGCTTTGTAAGAAGGTGGTATGGGGGTGAGGGAGGAATAAATGGGCATCTCCAGAAAAGTCACTCAGGAAACACTAATGCTCATTCTCTCTTAAAGATTACCTACAACAAATAAATTCCCTCGAACCCTGTCAGTTTTGTCCTGGATTTCTTGTACTTAACTTTTGCTTGAAGTTCCTATTCTAGCTTTCACAAAATTACATGATCCGCGTTATTCTCCCACTTCTTTGGTAGATTCTTCTCCAGATCTTTTCTGACTTCCCTTCCTTCTTCTTCTTAAATAATGTTCATTTTGGGGGGTTGTTCCCTTCTGTTGCCCTCTTTGTCCAGTCCGACATCCTTTGATAAGCCCAAACATGAAGTACTTGGAACACGATAGTTGACGAGTAAATAGGAGTCCTCTTCATTTCCCTTTTTTCTTGTATCTTTACTTTTCTAGAAATATCTGTCTTTTCTTTCTTTTTTTTAAAAAAAACATGATCATATCATTATTTTAGCTTATTTCCTAGACTCTCTCCTTAATGCTTTTAGACCTGGCAATATGCAATATTTCCTATATTTTTTCAGTTTTTACTGTGGATTTTGTGATCAGTTTTGGAGAAAGAAGGAAAATCTTGGAAGCATATTTGGAATAACTAGGAAAGTGGCTAGTGGATTCTTCGCGCCTTTTTAAGGGATCCTCAGTTCTACTCCCAAAGTCTCACAGACAATTTTTCCGGGATAAACAGTTATGTTTCATACTGTTTGAGAAATCTCTTTGATGCCAGATGACTGTGTAAGGAGTTATAATAATCTGCTCAATGGGATGGATGTGATTGCCTGCAATGAGAACAATCTATAATAATCACTTTATTTGTGTGGGGGACGTAGAAAGGTAAGAGCTAAAGTGTGTGTGTGTGTGTGTGTGTGTGTGTGTGTGTTGGTCTCTTGGAAAACTAAGCACTACTGTATCATTACTTCTAAGTACTAGCTAAGCAAGAAAATTGAAGTTGAAGCCGGGCTCGGTGGCTCAGCCTGTAATCCCGCGCCTTTGGGAGGCTGAGGTGAGTGGATTGCCTGAGCCTGCGGGTTCGAGACCCGCCTGGGCAACTTGGCGAGACCTCATCTCTACAA